>NC_056725.1:706008100-706084155 GCF_019279795.1 Protopterus annectens | reverse complement strand
GCGAACTGATAATGACTGGCTCCCAGCCAGAAGCGCAAGTACCTCCTCGATGCCCTGTCCATTTTATGTGGTAGTAATCATCTTGATGGTCTATCGAGCACATCCACTAGTCTTTCCCTAAAAAGGGAGGTATAGACTGCAGTGTCACCATTCGGAACTTTGCCTTCTTGACAGATTTGTTTAGGTCTAATATGGGTCACTAGTCCCCTGTTCTTTGTGGCATCAAAAAGAATCTTGAGTAAGTTCCGAATCCTATTTGGTCTATGGGGGCTTCTTGGATGACTCTTGTGCAGCAACATTTGAATCTCTATAGTTGCTTGCTCCATTAGATTGGGTGGAACATCTGGGATTGTTCTGGTCTGTGGAACAGGATCGGAAAAGGGAATGTAATATCCTCTGGATATTATTCTTAGTACCCACTTGTCTCTTGTGATAGTTTGCCAGGCTTTTGGGTACATAGATAAACATCTCCTGACTGCCTCCAGAGTAATACAGTCAGGCCTCCTTTCAGGAGCACTGATAATGGGTACATAGATAAAAGTCTCCAGACTGCCTCCAGAGTAGAGCAGTCAGGCCTCCTTTCAGGAGCGCTGATAAGGGCATCATAAGGGCATCCGCGAAAGGAATCACGGTCACCCTGGTTCTGCGGGCCCCCTCTGCTTCTGGGGTGACGTCTACCATTTTTACCTCCCCTCTACCCCTGGGGAAGGAATCACCCCATGTGTCCTGGAAAACACTCTTTTGAACCAGATTTCCTACTCTTCTGACCTTTAGGATAAGGTCTTGAAGGTATGGAGAGATGTACTCCAACGGCAGAGTTTTTCCTTCCTACTCGCATCAGGTGAGAGTGCCTTTTACTTTGGGTCCAAAGAGTGAGGAGACATCAAAAGGGGTATTAGTAAAAGTAGACTTAAAGGGCTCTGCTAAATTGCACAAGCGCATCCAGGAGCATCTCCTAAGGGAAACTCCGGAACCTTCTGCCCTGCTTACTCCATCAGCTGCGTAGGATATCAGCCTCATGGAGGAGTTGACGATGGAATTTAAGGAGGATAGCGGAGAGGAGACCTTCTCATTCACCCCTGTAGCCAATGTACCTTTATCTCTTAGTTATTTCAGGAGATCTCCCTGTAGCCTTGTGAAATGAGTGAGGTAGTTCAGCGATCGAAGAGTAAAGGTCGCTGATGAAGACACGCTTCCCGTACCTGTCCATTGTTCGTGAGTCTTTAATCTGGAGGATGAACAGATGAGGACGTCTCTGAAAGATCCTTCTTGGTGGCTGCTGCCACCACCATCATAGCATCTACAGGTACCTCCTTAGTGAGGAAATCCTTTCCCGAAGGAGCTAAGAATTTATTCGGCTTCTGAGAGATTGGTTCCATTGTGTCAGGCGACTCCCATGCCTTTGAACTGACCAGGTCCATTAGCTCATTGAAAGGCAGAGACATCCAGGAGGTGAAGGTTGAGATCCAAAAGCCACCGACTCATCAGAAGGGGTGGTGGCCTGCCAGCCGCTTCTCTGCTTCAGGAATTCTAGAATATCTGCAAATGAGAGATCAGAGGACGACCATGGGGACTCTTCCAACTCCTCAAGGTCAGTGTCTGAAGTGACGGACTCATCTGGAGATTCTACGGGTTTCCTCTTGCAAGTTCTCTTCTGAGGCGGCTCCTCAGAAGGGTATTCTGGGGAGGTCTCAGAGGAGAGGTGTTTCCCAATAGGGGATCCTGAGACTCTGGATCTCTGCTGTCCCGTGGAATGGGTGGTGCCAAGACAGTAGCCGGTGCCTTAGGGGGAACGAGTGCTGGTATCCTTATGTGGAGCTGTATGGGCAGACAGCAAACTCATCGGCTCAAAGCCGGATCCCACCAGCTCTGAAGACTCCCTAGACTCCGAGGAGACAGAGGAAGCCACCGAAACCAGAGGATCGGACCCAAGGCCGATGCAGGCACCAAGCTAACCCGGGCCCGTGCTCCAAGGGGTAGGCTTGGCACCGAAGACTATCGGGGCTGAAAATCCTTCTCGGGGCTGACTGGGGAACCCCGGCTCCCAGACTCTCTGGATGGTGCCGAGAGTGTTGGAACAGAAGTCGGCTCCGTGAACATCGAAGGGGTCTCGGAATCTATGAATCCATAGTAAGTGGTATCAAACACTCTGGCTCTGAAGGTCCTGCTTGGCTCGGAGGAGGAACAGTAGTGGGTACGACTGGTATAGTAGGCTCCGGGACCAAATGGGTTGGAGCCGAAAATAATTTGGTTAGCGCCAGCGACTTCAAGAATCTGCACACCACCCACTCCCAAGTCATCGTCAGATAAGCTCCTGGTGGACCTGGAGGATAGGGATGGAGAAGGAGACCTGGGCAAAATGGGAGATCTCAGTGTTGGGAAAACCAGTGAAATATCCATGGACCGGCTCCGAGAAGAGGTATAGTACAGTTGTGTACACTTACCATAAATGTAGATGTTAGAGTGTATTCACTGCTGCAGTCATTACATTTGGGTAATCTGCTGGCAGGTTGCACTCGGCCTGATTAACAAAGTCTTGGGTCCTGTGTCGGTTGCTGTCCCTTCTTCCATGACGACAGGTCATCAGGGGTATAAAACATGCAGCCGATGCCATTACATAAGTTTTTCTTGCCCCAGATGTCAGGTGCCCCCCTAATAAGGAGCAAACAAACATAAAAACACAAACGCATACGTCCAACAAAAAGCAAATACACCAAAAAGGCTTTTAAGCATAGCAAAAGAAAGTAGAGGTACAGCCAGAAAAAAATAGGGGGCTGGAGGGAGGGTAACCAGGACTGCAACAGTGAATACACTCGAACATCTACATTTATGGTAAGTGTACAGAACTGTACTATGTTCTTTGTGTTTCACTGTTGCAGTCATTACATTTGGGTAGATTCCCAAACCTATGGTTGGGGGGAGGAGTTTATACAGCATTAGTGCCAGCTACAAGGCCCTGCAAGACAGCAGTGGCAAAGCCAGCTCTGGATTTAGAGAAAATTGGTAAATGATAATGCTTGGTGAAAGTATGTATAGAACTCCATGTAGCAGCTTCTAGGATGTCCCTGGTAGGAACACCTCGGAGAAAGGCAGCAGAAGTAGATGCAGCCCTGGTGGAATGAGATCTGATCCTCTGGGGGATAGGTTTTCCATGGTGCTTATAGCAGAAATGAATGTAACGGCTTATCCATTTAGAAATGGTTTGCTTTGAAATAGCCTTCCCCTCTGCCCCTGAAGCAAATGCTACAAAACAGTTCAGATTTTCTTCGAGATTTAGTCCTGTCCAAGTAGAATCTAAGTTGTTTGTGCACATCCAAGGAATGCAGAATCCATTCCCCTTTGTTCTGTGGACTGGGAAAGACGGTTGGCAAATGAATGGACTGATTAAAAGCCACACAGGAAACCACCTTGGGCATGAAGGATGGATTGGTCCTGAGAGATACGCTGTCCGCATGAAAGATGATGAAAGGCTCCACTGCCATGAGGGCCTGTAATTCAGATATCCTTCTAGCTGAAGTGATTGCTAAAAGAAGGCTGTTTTTCAAGACAGAAATTTTAACTCTGCAGTAGCAGCCGGCTCGACAGGAGGTACAGTGAGTTTCTGCAAAACAAAAGTTAAGGTCCCAGGCAGGGGTAGGAGCTCTTCTGGGTGGTTTCAAGTTTTTTGCCCCTCTGAGATACTACTTCAGCAGAGGATGAGAGAAGAGGGGAGGTTCTGTGTTACAATGAGCTGAAATAGCTGAGGCGTGGATTTTAATGGAGGAAAAAAAAAAAAAAAAAAGACAGGCCCTTGTGAAGCATCTCAGTTAAGTATTGCAAAATCTGAGGTAAATTGGGCGCTGCAGTGCTCATCCCTAAAGATTGGTTCCAGGCACAGAATCTTTTCCATTTGTCAGCATAAGATTTTCTAGTACTAGGTCTCCTTGCTTCCAAGAGGATATCCATCACAGGTTTGCTGAGGGATATAAGGGTGAATTTAAGTGATTAGCCAAGGCTGCAAGGTTCAATGTTGGAAGTTGAGGGTGCAGAATTTGGTTCTCCTGCTGAGACAGCAGGGAAGGGGTCTGAGGCAGGTGCCATGCAGATGTGTGTGACACACTGCGCAGGAAGGGGTACCAGTGTTGGCGCAGCCAGTCTGCAGCAATCAAAATCATCCTTGGTTTGTCCTGACTTTTAGTAGAACTTTGTAGAGCAGAGGCAGATGGGGGAAAGGCGCAGACTGATAGGTTTTTCCAGCTGAAGGACAGAGCATCCACTTTCCAGGTTTGTTTGTGGGGCGTCCTTGTGCAAAACTTGTCCAACTGGTAGTTCTGGGGGGAGGCAAATAGATCTATATCTGGGCTCCCCCATTCTCTTGTCAGCATGTTGAAAATCCGTGGTTCTAGTTTCCGGTGCCAGTATCCATTTGTGTGGGTCCATGAGGTTTCTGCTTAGTTCGTCTGCCAGTGTATTCATTTTTCCTGGCAGGAATTGAGCTTGTAGGTGCACTTGGTAGTTCAAGGCTGTGTTCCACAATGCCATGGCTAGTCTGCAGAGGGGGTAGGAATGTGTACCTCCTGCTTGTTTATGTACCACATAACTGTGGTGTTGTCTGTCTTTACCATTACTTGTCCTGGAAGAATGTAGTCCTTGAAAGCTGTCAGAGCATTCTGTACAGCTAACATTTCCTTTTGATTGATATGTAGGTGCATTTGATTCGGGTTCCATTTGCCCTGAATGCACTTCCCTGCCATGTGAGCCCCCCATGCATAGTCTGATGCATCTGTAGTTAGGGGTTGGGTGGCAGGGGGTAGTGTGAATGGTAGTCCCTTGCTTTGGTGGCAGGCCTCTGTCCACCATAGGAACTCCAGGAGTAAGCAAGGTATGATAGGAATCATTATTTCTAGGCTGTGAGAATGTTGACTCCATAGACCTTTTAGATACCACTATAGTTTCCTCATATGCAGTCTTGCATATGGAATAAGAAGACTGCAGGAGGCCATGAACCCCAAGGCTTGCAGTATTTGCCTTGCAGATATCAGGGTTTTTGTGGCCACTTGTTTGAAGTAAGTTACCAAATGAATTTGCTTTTCTGGCATAAGGAATGCCATCTGGGCAGTTGTATTCAAGCTTGCACCCAGGAATGTAATCTGTTGACAGGGTACCAGCTGTGATTTATTTTCGTTTATGGTGTACCCCAGACAAGTTAGAACCCTTTTTACAAACGCCAGATGATTTAAGAGTATGCCCTGGTTTTCTGCCTGAATTAGACAATCGTCCAGGTATGGATATATTTGAATACTTCTTTGCCTACAAAATGCAATAACTAAAGCCAGGCACTTTGTGAATACCCTGGGCGCAGTAGACAAGCCAAAGGGCAGTGCAGAGAACTTGGGAGGGTGGCCTAATGGTTAAGGTGTTTGCCTTACAAACACAAGGTGCAGGGTTCGAGTCTCACAAGGGATAATTGGCTAGGCTTAAAATGGCTCGCAAGGGTAGTTAGCTTAGTACTAATCTATGAACTGATAGTGCGTGTATCCTGCTTTGAAGCGTAGATATCTTCTGCAATATTCCCTGATTGGGATGTTGAGGTATGCTTCTTTCAAATCTAGAGTTGCCAACCAGGCGTCTCTGCCTAGCATAGGAAGTAACTGGTGAAGAGTCAGCATCTTGAACTTTGGAATCTCCAGAAAGGTGTTTAGAGTAGACAGGTCCAGTATTGGATGCCATGATTTGTCTTTTCTGGGTACCAGAAAAAGCCTGGAATAGAAACCTTGTCCCTTTTCCTCTTCTGGTACCGGCTGAATAGCCCCCATGCTTAAGAGGGAAAGAACTTGTTTTTGAGCCTCTGCCCACTGATTTGGGGGCAGGTCTGGCCACCCGTTTGGAGTTGGCAACGTGTGGAAATGAAATCTGTATCCCTGGGACACTGTATTTAAAACCCATTTGTCCTGGGTTATGAGATCCCAGCTTTTTGCATGAAGAGCAATCTTTCCCCCCAAAGGGGCGGTCAAAAGATAAGTGTTTGGGATGGAAGTCATTGAGACTTGTTTACCATTGTTATTTCCAGATTTCGAAGTGGAGGGCCCCCCCCCCCCCACTGCTTAGTTCTTAGTGTCCCCTGGGACTGAAACCTGGGGTTTTTGCTGTGTCTGGGTTTGGCTTGAGGGGACCTGGAAGGAACTGGAAAGGACCAATTCTTAGTAGGCCAGTGCCTACTAAATCTCGGAGGTTGCACTTGTAAGAAATAACAGTTTGCATAGACTTAGCTTCATCTTCCAGCTTTTTAAGAACTTCTTCAGCCTTATTGCCAAACAGGTGGTCCTGATTTAAAGGAGCATCTAACAATTTAGCTTTAACATGATCACGCAAAGATTGCTCCTTAAGCCAAGCATGCCTTCTAAGCACAGACCCAGTAACAGCAGGCCTGCAAGAGGCCTCTAAAGAATCAAAACCACATTGCAAAGTATGTTTTCCCACTTGTTCAGCAGAATGCATTAAATCCTGTAAATCTTTATTTTCCACACAGTCAGGAATCAACATCATTTTCTGTTTAAGCAGTCCAATAATATGCTGTTGGTATTTTAACATATGAAATTGGCAGTTTAAAGCTCTGATTGCCAAGGTTTCAGAAGTATAAACCTTTTTATCCCATCTATCCAGCGCCCTGGAGTCTCTATCAGAAGGGGTAGGATTTTTAGCAGTAGAAGCCTTAATGCCCTTGGGCCCCTGAGAAATGGTCTCTGGATCTACAACCGGATTTTTGAAAAGGAACTTGTGGGACTCAGGAACCCTGCAGTATCTGTCAGGTTTACTAGGAGCCAGAGGCAGGGAATCAGGGGCCAAACTGGATTCCGAGAACTCATCATCAACCATGTCTAGTACAGGAGGTGTAGCCAAAGGACTATGCCGAGGAAGAAGGAAATCCCCAAGCCTCTTTTTTGAATCAGAAATCAGAAATTTCCTGTCTTTCCCAGTGGAAATGCTCCCTTAAAGTATGTAAAGTTTCCCCAAAAGAAAAATCCTCAGGAGGGGAAGCAGAGAGAACAGAATCCTCTACATCAGAATCTACATAAGTAGGCATGGACAAATCCAGGTCATTAGAAGAGAGTCAGAAGAAACAGATTCCTGATCAGAAGATTCATAATCAAGCTCAGCCCTAGGCCTCTTAGAGGTGGAGGGTTGACTACCCCCGATAAGAGTAATTAGATCTTCAGCCATTTTTATCATTTGTTTTTTAGTCATAGGGGCCTGAGCATGTGGCCTGGGCGTCGGTTTTTTAGACATGGATCGAGATTTAGGCCTTAGTAATGAAGCCGGTGTTGATTTAATATGCAAGTCTGTAGGCCTAAATATACCCTCAGAAGCAGCGGACCCACCAAAGGAAGCGACATCCGTGGGTTCCACAGTTGAAGTATCTCGTGGCATACCGGACTCCAAATGAGTCTCAGTAGAAGCCTGCGAATCAGAAGTAGCGGGTATCAGGGACTGCGAAAGCGCCTCACTGAGTACCGGCGAACTGGCGACTGGCTTAGGAGAAGCGTCGTCAGCAGTTTTGGACCTTGGCGGCCTGTCTTTTATCTTCGTGTTTTTTTCGGAATTCTGGTAGTCGGATGGCTAACAGACGACATTTCTGGATAATTAAACCAAGAAACTAAATATTTAGAGGCAGAAATATACCGACAACGGATAGTGCGCTGATTAAATAAAGCATAAAACCGACAGCAAGGTATGTCGTGGTCAGGGCCTAGGCAAGGAATACAGTACGAATGAAAATCTTTATAAGGTATTTGCTTTCCACAAGTAATGCAATTATTAACTTTTACTGACATTGGTAAGGAGCAAGAAAACGTTTCCCCAATGGGGTACTTAGCTGAAGACTTCGGTTCTGAAACTCAAAAACGAAAATTTCAGGAGTCTGCCAACTGGCACTTGTGAACTGCTTCTGTTTCAGCCACCGCACGTCAAGAAAGACTAATGTAATGGCGTCAGCTGCATCTTTTATACCCCTGATGACTTGACGTCATGGAAGAAGGGACAGCGACCGACGCAGGACCCAAGGCTTTGTTAATCAGGCCGACTGAGGGCAACCTGCCAGCAGATTACCCAAATATAATGACTGCAACAGTGAAACATGAAGAATATCTTGCAGCTCCGAAGACTTTGGAGCCGAAGAACCAGGCTTGTCAATCATTATAACCTCAGACGGCTCAGAGGACTGTGGAACCGAGGAGGTAGTGGCCTTAGAAATTTTTGGCCACTTGACTGGTGGCTCTGACTGAGCCGATGTAGCAGGTGATTGTCTCTTTTGAGGTTTGTCCTTTTGAGAAGAAGAGGAGGAAGAACTGTGGATAGCTTCCTCAAAAGTTGGCTTTAAGAGCCCCTTAAGGATCAATTTGTTTCTCCTTTCTTGTAAAACCCTGGCACTGAAGGAATGACAAGTGTACAATCCTCTTGTACATGAATAGCTCCAAGCCAATACACACACATGACATGAGCGTCAGTGACAGACATTTTTTTGTGAACACTTCTGGCATTTTTTGAAGCCCGAAGGCTTATGTTCCCTCTCCTTTGGGTCTTCGGACATGATAATGATAAAGACCACAATATAACAACAAGAAAATCGACTTACTAAAAATACTAATTTATAGCTAACTGCAGGAAACACTGAGGAGACAGATAAGTGAAGAAAATAGGGCCTCAACTTAAATGGCCCTATTTCTCAGAAAAAACAACACACCAACTACAAGCCCTCTAATTAAAATGGGCAAAGAGCTCTCCAACTTAAACAAGCTACTATTAAACTAAACAACAAGACATAACAACAAGAACCACTACAAGGGATACAGTAAGGCCACGAGACTATGGCCAAAGGCAGCACCAAAGGGAATAATAACAAATTAGACATTACTAGTTCAAAAGCTAACTCTAACTACAATGCAAGAAAAAAAAAATGTACTATAATATAGAAAAGGATTAAAGGTTCTAATAAGGTAATAAGTAGAACATTTTTCACAACTTAGCCACGGCCAAGAAGAGCGCATCTAACCTCATAAAGCGGCAAAAGAGTTCTGGGGAGTTACACCTTTGCATCATGGGATACCTACTTGCCAAGAGCCAAGTTTGAGTCTTTCAGCTGTGTATTCGGCTGAGTCGAAGTCGACAACTGGCTCCGAACTCATCATTGTAAGAAAGAAGGCGAGATAGGACAACATAACATCATGTTTGAAAATGTGAGGACATGCTGATTCCATCAAAAAGCTTAGGCTCCACCCACTGGAATTTACATTGCAAACTTCCAGAGCTCCATTGGAGGGAATGAGTTAAAAGCCGTAACATGTTTGTGCTGCAAAATGCAGGACTTATTTAACTATGCAAAGCTTAAAAAGTCAGTGACATCACTACTACTGCTTGGCTGCTGATTAACTGCAACAATGTTTAGAAAACGAGAAAAACCTTACCTACAGCAGACTGAATGACTTTGCCCTTGACAGTTGCTTTGTTCTTCAACCTCTTTTGTGCATGCAATCTTGAATTTTGCTGTTTTGTACGTTTTCTAGCATTTGACACTGGAGGAGAAGCACTTTTGCCCTTTGCAGCTGCTAAACCACCACCTGAAAAGTAGAGAAAAAATACACAGTTGACACGCTCTTTTACGGCATTTTTATAACTACTAAGGGGCACTCTACGGAGTGTCAGTACATATGCACACGAATCCTGCGATGGGATGGCATGCCATTCAGGAACAATTTCCTGTTTTGTGCCTGTTAATTGCTGGAACAGGCTCTGGATCCCTCATGACCCAGAAAAACTGTGATATTGGAAAACAAACAAATAAGCTCCCAACTCACAAGTAATAACCTGTATTCCTACTGTTGTGCTGCCAGCCAAATCAAACTTAAACAACCTGATTCACTGGTCTGGCAGGAGTTAACCTAGTGATTTAGCAGTCCAGAATTTAACAAGGCAAAACTATCATCTCCATTTGAGGTGATAGCTACTTACTTTCATACTCCGGTAACCAGTATCCACAGTAGCTTTAGTGCTTTATCATAACAAAATGCAATGTGAGATGCAAGCCTCAAGCAGGGAGATGTCAGCAGTTAAGAACTGGCTGAAGTACAACTAATATGGCTGCTCTAAGGCTTGATGAAGTGTCAGTGTTATCACATTTCCCATTCATTCTTCTGGCAAAAGGCAAACCTTGCTTTATTTTCAGAGTGTCAATATAGTCCTCATTAGCGTCTTCTTCCAGCTCCAACTAAAATTGCAACTGCCTATTCACCTCCTCTTTGATCACTCATTGAAAAAAAGAGAAACTCAATGGACTGGGACTGATTTAATGAAACCTAGTACTTTAGTTGTAAAAGAAAGGTTTTATTTCTCACAGACACAGCATTACTAAAGACTACATAAACTTTCAGACTGTCCAGAAACCCTTCTGGTTAAAATTAACATCACAGGACAAACTGTTAAGAAATGTTCACAAATCAACTAATTCAAAAGTAGGCAGAAAGTGAAATAAATTCAATATTAAAGCAGATGAGAAAGCAGGACAGAGACTTGAGGTGCAGCCAAAATTGGAAGATATACAGAGATGCAGGCAGAAACTTCTACAGAAATACAAGAGTAAGGCAAGTAAAACAACAAGCTAAACTATCTTAAGATTATGGCTGACAAAGCCAAGTTGGTCTCTCCACAGTAATTTATGATGCCTCAAATATAGTTATTACCCTATTCCACTAACACTCATGTAAGTATCCAGTCCATTCCCAAAACGGTATCTGAAATCAAACTATATAGGGATTACGGACACTAGTAAAGGAACAGAATCTTTAAAAAATATTTTCTTGTACTGCTGCCTGCCTTGGGTCCAACTATTTTAAAGAATGTTCATACCAGGTATTATTACTGGATGGTACATAAGCAAATAAAACAGGCAAGAAATGAGTAGACAAAGGGATCAGGAAGGCAGAAAGAAAGATGGGTTGAGAATCAAGGAAAATATTCTAGAAATGTAGAAAGGATGAGGATGGAAAAATTAAAGCTTAAAGACATTTTCTCAAAGATTCCATAGTCTCCTTCAGATGCCATATCCTTTTGTAGGCCAACTGTGAGACAAACAAATCCCTATGTACCAGACACATTTTGCAGGAGCAGAATAAAAAGG
Organism: Protopterus annectens; assembly: GCF_019279795.1. NCBI lineage: Eukaryota > Metazoa > Chordata > Ceratodontiformes > Protopteridae > Protopterus > Protopterus annectens. The sequence continues at coordinate 706,073,006 of NC_056725.1, read as the reverse complement.
ACTCTGGCTAACAATGTTCGCAGATGACTGCAAACTGGGAGCCATTATTGAATCTCCAAATGATGTGGATATTCTACAAAAGGGCCTTACAGAAACAGATGCTTGGTGCCAGAGCCACGGGCTCAAGCTTAATGCCAAGAAATGTATAGTTATCCCCTTTGGGAAAAAACACGTACCCATGAATTAACACATGGGTGGCAGTACACTAAACACCGAAAGTGTGATGAGAGAGACTTAGGGACACAGGTGGACAGTGGTCTCACCTTCGATAACCACATCACCACAGCAGTCAGGAACTCCTATGTGGCACACCTCATCACTAAGGGCTTTTCATCCAGAAAAAAAGGAGATCATTGTCCTACTGTACTCATTCCTTATTAGACCCATTATAGAGTATAACGCCCTGTTTGGTATGTAGCTCACAAGACATCTGCAACAGCTGGAAAGGCCGCAGAAATACCTCACTACAAGAATCACAGGCCTTAAGCAAATGCCATATACTAACAGTCTAAAAAACTCCAGCTATACTCAGTGGCATATCATCTACTCAGAGGCAATCTCTGCTTAACATACAAAGCCATGTCAAACCCTGAGCTGCTGGACATGCTCCACTTATAGAAATCCCAATCCCAATCCCTCAGAGCCACACGCTCCAGGGATCTAAACCTTGTCATCACAATGAACAAAACATGCTGGCGGGATAAGGTTCCTGACCTTGAGACTCCCCAAACTCTGGAATAGACTGCCCATACATGTCAAGCATAACGCCTCCTTGGCCCTCTTCAAAAGGAACCTTGATTATTGGATGAGAGATAGGAAATTCACCCCAGGGATCATGTCAGTCACCCTGCAAGACAGTGGTCCAGGGAAGTAAATATTGTGGGAAGAAATATCCAGTGAATTGTTATGGCTAGGCTTGTATAGGCCCCACGGCCGATAGCCTTGTACCAACCTACGAACCAGGAAGATAAACGCAGGCAGAAGGCAAGAAGTTAGGAAAAGTTACAAGTGAAATGTAGTCAGGAGGCAGGATCAAAGGAGAAAGCCAAATTAATAGGATAACAAGGCAAATGTGGTCAGGTGGCACAGAAGGAACATGAACGAAGAGGGCAAAGAAAAACAGTTATGAAAAATAGTAGTACAGATGGTCAAAGTGTAGGCAAACATAGTATAGAAGGTGCACAGGACAGAACAATGAGAGGCCGTCTCTAGAGGCAGCAGGTGGACAGGCAGGTAGAAAGGAATTTGGTAAGTGTAAAACTGATTCTAAGCATTATCCTCTCCAAGAAGGGTTTAGCAATAACCATGTGGGTTATAAAGGGCAGGGGCTGCCACATATACTGATCCAACTCAAAATTTATGACCTTGCGGAAGGCATCAAGAGAGAAGCAACGGTTTTGTTATTGTTTTTTTAAATTAGTGAAACTTTGTCCATAACAAGTGTCATGCTGAATTCAAAAAAAAAAAAAAAAAAAACATAGGGAAACATTACAAAACTAATATTAATGCAACATTTTTATGCAATGACAACTTATAAAGTTTTCTCTTTAAATGTGAATGGGTTAAATAACCTGAACAAGAGAAGCAGCATCAACAATTACTTAAAGCTGACAGTTTTTTTTTTTTTAATACAAGAAAGCCACTTGACACAGGATTTGAACAGATTAATGTTAAAGAACTAAATGATACTGATCAACTCTCAATTAAAGCATAAAAGAAGGGGTGTCCTAATTTTATGGAAAAGATCCTCAAGACTGCTTCAAATCATAGACACTTACTCGGATGATGGTATGCTTGGAATAGCAGTAATAAAACTGGAAATTAAACGTTACACCCCGATTAATACATATTGGTTGCTGGGTATTGGCACAAAAATTGTTAAGCTCTTAGATACTATGACTTTACATTCTGGTGTGGGGGGTGTTTCTTGCAGATGATGCCGGCCATAAGCAAACATTACAATAAAAGGAGGAGACTTATACAAAAAAAGGCCAAATCTCAACTAGAAAAATCATCCCTGATCAGCATTAGTAAGAAATTGAGGGCCCTCAAAGTCAACTAAAGCTAATTTTGAAAAGAAAGTTGCCAAGGATAACCATAAGGCCTTCTATGGCTACGTCAAAAACCTAAATGGCAACGCTCAGGTCTGTTCTGAGCTAGTACAAAATGGAACAAAATATACTGACCCTTCTGACTTTGCCAACATCTTGGCTGACAGGTTCAATGCATATTTCTCCCCCCCCCCCCCCCAACATCTACAGAGCCTATTACCATTCCAGGGGATTGTGCAAGTCCAATTACGTTGGTTAACAAGGCTCTATCTAAAGCTAAAAACACTGCCTCCGTGGGACCAGATGGTGTCCCAAGCTGTGTCATACGCGAGCTCCAAAAGGAATTAACCCCGCATCGTAATACTCTGTTCAGTCTCAGCCACTCCACAGGATATGTGCCCAGAGAATGGCGCACTGCAACGGTGGTCCCGCTACACAAGGGTGGGGCCACAACTGACCCTGGGAACTACCGACCAATAAGCCTGACCAGTCTGATCTGTAAGGCTACGGAGCGAATCATTATGGAACTCATAAAATGGAGAGATTGGGAACCTCCAGTCGCTGGACCCCACACAGTTCGCTTCCTCAAGGGCAGATCATGCCTCCCGAACCTGGTGGATTTCTTTGAGACAGTTACTCAGGCTATAGATAAGGGAAAGGAGGTACACACGGCTTACTTTGATCTTGCTAAAGCATTTGGCACCATTCCCCATTCGGGTATTTTTGATAAGCTCACCAGCCTGGGCATAAACCCTTATGTCACAAGCTGGATCGCAAACTGGCTCTCAGACAGATCCCATAAAGTAAGAGTAATGGGATCTATGTCCGAATCCAGACCAGTAATGAGTGGTGTGCCTCAGGGCTCTGTCCTGGGGCCCCTCTTGTTTGGCATATACTTCTCAGAAGTACAGGCAAGCACGGAAGGGCTGTGGCAAGTTTGCGGACGACTGCAAACTGGGTGCTATAATAGAGTCTCCGGCCGACATGGAGATCCTCCAGAAGGGCCTAAATGAGACTGATGCATGGTGTCAAAGCCATGGTCTCAAGCTAAATGCAAAAAAATTAGTAGTAATCCCCTTTGGAAAAAACAGAGTACCCGCAAACTACAACATAGGAGGTAATCCCCTGAAATCTGAAGAAGAAATAAGGGATCTAGAGACCCAAGTAGATAGCCAGCTTTCCTTTGATAACCATGTTGCCAAAGTGGTTAGAAAATCCTTCTATGTGACCCATCTGATCATGAAAGGGTTCGCATCAAGATCTAAGGATGTAATGGTGCCCCTCTACTCTTCCCTCATCAGACCCATTATTGAGTACAATGCACTAAATGGAATGTACCTGGCTAGACATCTCCAGCAGCTGGAGAGACCACAGAGGTACCTAACCAAGAGAATTACTGGCCTCAAACAGTTGCCCTATACAGCACGATTGAAAAAGCTAAGACTGTTCTCTGTTGCATACTGCTTTCTCAGAGGCGATCTCTGTCTAATGTACAGAGCCATGTCCAACCCAGAATTGTTGAACATGCTCCATCTTAGCAAAACCAAATCTACTCGAGCTACATACTCTAGGGATATAAACCTCAACACAACAATGAATAGAACATGCTGGAGGGATAGATTCCCTTTGCAGAGACTTCCCTTACTATGGAACAGGGTCCCGATCTACATAAGACAGAGCCCCTCACTATCACTCTTCAAGAGGAACCTTGATGAGTGGATGGGTAACAGAAAGTTCACACTGGGGATCACACCAACAGCACTACTAGATAGGGGCCAAGGGTACTAGCTGCTAGTACAAGGGTCTAGGGAACTACTAAAGGGGTGGTGAATACCGCACAACGTGGCTGGGCTAATATATGCCTTCGGGTAGATAGCTCAGTACCAACCTATGAACCTATGTATTCTATCTCCTGATGCCAATAATACTAAAATTGTTTAAGATTTCTCCAATAACAAAACATTAAATAACTATAAACAAGAAATGTGAAAGATATATGCGACATAAAAATTATAGTCTTCTCTTCAATTCTCACATTATTCTTATTGACTTGGTACGTAGACTAACCTAGACAAACGTATTGGTAACCAGCTCATTATTGTCAAAAACAGATGATGTATTGATTGCCTCATGCCCTCTATCAGATGAGCAAATTTAAGTACACTTTTAATATAAACTGAATTGAATATTGTGGGCTCTGTGTCTCTACAGTTAGTTTCCAAACCTCCTTCCCTGTTCTTGTTTTGGTGTTAATCTTGGTGGCTTTGAAATTGCCCACCCCTCTTATAAATTTGTATTTGGATACTCCTTCTGGGCCCATCTCATTTGCTCACTCAACTGAGTGCAATGAGATCATATTCTGATTTCCGGCACTCCTACTACTCACATCTCTCCAGCTGTATCCACTGTGTACAAAGAGTATTTGGGAAGGACAACCCCTGTAGCCTGTTTATCCTGCTCTGTTCCCTCCCTCAAAAAAAAAAAATACTTTATTCAGCTGTTCTTACTGCAACTTTCTTAGGTTGCTGTTCTGCGTGTTATCTGTTCAGTTGCTCTTACTCTGCACTTATTACTACTTGTTAGTAGCCTTCTAATTTACTGCCTTCTGCACTTGATTTTAGTCAATTTGTTAAATAAACTGTATTTGCTGTAATATTGCTACACACTCAAGTGTGCTAGCCTGAACTGCATTTGAATTGTATTTACTGGTGTTTTAGCTGCTTTTCTGTAAAAAAAAAAAAAAAAAAAAAAAAAAAAAATTCTAACCTTATTTCCTGCCTTTCCTGCAACTAGTTTAGTCCAAATAGAGAGTTGCTGTATCCAGGACTGTTGGTAAGCTTCTGAGCCCCCCAAGCCTTTCTGTGTTGGAGGGAAGCGTTCTAACTTATCAGTGGGAGTGGTAAGCACTAGTTAGCCTATCTACCACAAGAGGAGTGGTTTCTGGCCCAGAAATTGTAGTTTAATTGACCATTTAGGCAGTTTTTCCAGCTCCCAGCTCTTTCAACTTTCCTGTTTAAAAGCCCACACTTGCACTTGTTCCTGTAACTAATCTAGTCCAGATACAGATTTGCTGATGTATCCAGGACTGTTTGTAAGCCTTCAAGTAGTGACAAAGTCTGCTCTTCAATTTTTCCCTTAGATCTGCTAGTCTTCTCCTCTCCTGCACTTTTACTTGCTTGTTAGTTTAGCACTTTACCAGACTTCTTGTAGCAATTATTGTAGCACACAAAAGTGCTACCAGCTCCAAGTACTTATTAATGCCCACCCCTCCAGGCATGTCTAAAGGTCAGTTCCCTGTGCTTTCTCCTATTAATCTGGCGAACGTGGGCATCCTGAGGCAATGTAGCAACTGCCTCATGTACACGGACAACCCTCTCCTCTTACCCCCCAACAGTCAGACTTGTGAGAGATGCACTAATATATCCAAATTGGAAGCCACACACTCTCCAGCCAAGACAGGAACAGCTGGTCAAGAGGTCAACACTTGCACCACACCACATGGAACACATTGCCCTCCAGAACACACACCAGCACTGCCTTCACATAAAAACACAAACCACACACCAACCTTCGTGGAGGCTCTCAATAAAAATCTAACCAAACAGCAGAGACCGCCAAGGCAGAAACCCACTCTACCACCACAACACAACACAAATCACGAGACACATAACTCTCTTAAAGTGTGTGCCACTCAACACAAGCCCCTGAGGCAAAACAGCATGCCCAACACACTAGTCATAGATGACTCGATAGTGAGGCACACTGATGCCCACTCACTAGGTTGAATAAAGTGAAAGTAACAGCTCAGAATGCACGCACTCAGGTCCCTCAACAACAGGTACAAATATGACTCTGTCATTGTACATGTGGGTGTGAATGACCTGAGACATAACTCCCTGGACTACATAAAGAGAGACATGGCGGAGCTCTCGGATTATGTAGCCCAGGCGGATATGACCCTAGCCCTGAGCAGCATCCTACCACCACCCAGAATGATACCACAGTACAAGCAGAAAATGATTGATTTCAACAACTGGCTAAGTTTCTGGTGTTATTCTAAGGGGATCCAGTATCTGTCCGTCTGGGATGACATGACTGACGGACCTCAATTCTTTGCCACAGATGGCCTACATCTGTCACCCCTGGGCTTCCGGATACTGGCCAAGGCTCTTGCCACCTCTATAGTGCCGTTTTTAGGTGGTGTTCCAAAGACCAAATTACCACTGTAACAGCTACAAACAAATACAATTTGAGGGTCATGCTGCTCAACGCTAGAAGTCTAAATCTCAAAATGCACTTGCTCGAAGTACTCCTTAAAATGGAGAACATTGACATTTGTGCTGTAATGGCGACCTGGTTCAAAGCAGCAGAAAGCACCCCTGCACTACCAGGCTACAACTCATTCCACACCTTTCGGCCCCAGAACTTGGACCGAAGCTCCAAAGGTGGTGGTGTTTCCATATTCATAAAGGATGCGCATACCTCCAGACTGGTAGCCAACATAATGCATACTTCAGGTGCAACTAACATTGGGTAAGAGAGCGATTCAGGTCATAGCCTGCTATAGGTCCCCGACCATGTCCCAAGATTCACACTCCACATTCCTAAGCACCCTGGAGAATATTAGGGTCCAACCTAACACTCTTATACTGGGCGACTTCAACTACCCCTCCATTAACTGGGAAAACTACTCATGTACCAATAGACTTGCCCAACGCTTTCTGAAATTCATTAATAAAATGCCCTGGACCAGCTCGTTCTTACCCCCACTAGAGGTAGCACATCCTTGACCTGGTCATTACTAACATGGGCGACCATTGCTCTACACAAACAGTCAACTCCTCCCTGGTTAGATCTGATCACCTTTGAAATCCACATCCCTCCAACCCCCCCCCCCCCAACAAAGTTAACCACCATGAAAAACTTCTCCAAAGCTAACTTTAGGCTGCTAAGAACAGAGGTGGCCAACTTCACGGCACCCATGCAAATGGAGAATAGTTGCATGACCGCCAAATCATACACCAATGCACTGTACAAAAATGCATGGATCTCACCATACCCTATAGAACTAAGATGCTCTCCTCAAATAAAAAGGTGGTCCCCTGCCATAAACAAACTCTACAACAGGAGGAGGAAACGGAGGTGATATAACGTGAAGTCCCAAGACTGGAAAAACTCCCTTATCAACCTCAACAAAAGGTTGAGATCCCTCATCAAATCCTCTAAAGCTAGCTATGAAAACAGAACAGACAACCACATGGCCTTCTATAGTTATGTAAAGAATCTCCATGGCAATACCCAGATTTGCTCTGAGCTACTGCACAATAGTATCTCCTATAACAAGCCAACAGATATTGCAAATATACTGGCAGACAGTTTCAGTGCTAACTTTACCCCTTCACCCAAAGGGCCAATCACAATACCAGTAGATTGCCAGGCACCCAGTATTACTGCTGCACAGGTTAAAACAGCACTGTCCAAGGCCAAGAATACAGCTTCTATGGGACCTGACAGTATCCCTGGCTGTGTTCTACATGAACTAGAGAGTGAACTGGCACCTCACCTGTGTGCCCTGTTCTATCACAGCCTCACCTCAGGCTTTGTCCCTACCGAATGGCGCAATGCTACAGTCATCCCTCTTCACAAAGGAGGAGCGACTACAGACCCAGGGAACTATCGCCCCATTAGCCTGATGAGTCCGATATGCAAAGCTATGGAACGCATCATCACGGACCTAATAAAACAAGGATATAGGGAATCAAACTCTGGATCCTACACAGTTTGGTTTTGTGAAGGGTAGATCATGCCTGCTCAACTTGGTCGACTTCTTTGAGTCACCAGAGCTATGGATGAAGGCAAGGTGGTTCCATACAGCCTACCTTGATCTGGCCAAGGCCTTTGATACCATTCCCCACTCAGAAATCATAGAAAAACTTACTAAGCTAGGCATCAACCCCTATATCATTAGGTGGGTTGCAAACTGGCTCACAGATGAAGTCAGCTACTTTCCCACTGTGGGTTCTAAGTCAGACTGCCGACCAGTCACGAGTGGAGTCCCACAGGTATCACCCCTGGGTCCTCTCCTGTTTGGTATCTACTTCTCTAAAGTCCAGGCCAACACGGAGGGACTCTGGCTGACAAAGTTTGCAGATGATTGCAAGTTGGGAGCTATTATTAACGCCCCAAGTGATGTTGACATCCTGCAAAAAGGCCTCAATGAGACCAATGACTGGTGTCAGAACCATGGCCTTGAGCTCAATGCCAAAAAATGAGTCTTCATCCCCTTTGGGAAAAATCCAGTTCCCTTGAATTACCACATTGATGGTAGTCCACTGAACACAGAAGGCGTTATAAGAGATCTGGGAACATGGGTTGACAGTAACCTCTTGACCACCACATTGCCACTGTGGTCAGAAAGTCCTTCTGTGTGGCACATCTCATTACTAAGGGTTTTGCATCCAGGAAGAAAGAGGTCATTGTCTTCTCTACTCTTCCCTCATTAGGCCAATCATTGGGTACAATGCCCTATTTGGCATGTACCTCACCTAGACACCTACAACAACTGGAGAGGCTGCAAAAGTACCTCACAAAGAGGATCCTAGGCCTTAAACACTTGTCCTGTATGGACAGACTCAAAAAAACTCCCAACTATTTTCTGTCTCATATCGCCTGCTTAGAGGTGATCTCGGCTTGACTTACAAAGCCATGTCTAACCGAGCTCTGTTAGAAATGCTACATCTAAAGAAATCCCAATCGCTCCGCACCACACGCTCCAGTAACCTCAACCTCATTACCACAATCAAGAGAACATGCTGGAGGGACAGGTTCATCACCCAGAGACTGTCCATGCTATGGAATAGACTTCCCATACATGTCAAGCAGAGCACCTCACTGGCCCTCTTCAAAAGAAATCTGGATGGATGGATGGGAAATAGAAAATTCATGCCGGGGATCACTCCAGTGGGTCTACTCGACAGAGGCACTAGGAGCTAAGGTCGGGTGGCACAAGGGCAATCCTATGGGCTAGGCTTGTAAAGGCTCAAGGGCAATTAGCCTAGTACACACCTATGACCCTATTACTTTACAAATAACTTTTAGTACAGACACTTTTTAAAGACTCCCTGTTTGCATTACAAAAGTAAAAGGCTTTCGAGAATAGCTGTTAAAGGAAATAAAATAATTCATGGAGTTTAACAGCAATGGCGAGGTTTCAGACACAATATTATGGGATACCTTAAAGGTGGTTATATATGGCAAAATTAAAATCATTTTATTAGCCAAAAAGAAATGAATGGGATGACGTTAAGATACACAAAATTAAATCAGCAAGTTAAAACTAATTCTTATATCTAAATGATAAATCTACACTAGATAATAAAAAATTGCTATTAACTTAGAAAAAATAAAACTACACTCAGTTAACCCCAATAGTTTTCATAAACTTGCTATCAGATCAAAGTACTTAAATGAGAAAAAAACAAAGAAATTACATACAAATGACAGTAAGATAAGAGTCTCAAACTTGAAAAACTATTACATTACTTTAAGAAGCATTATGAAAATATTAATAATGCAATTTAAGTACAAGTGGCAACAACATTATAGAAGGCTTTCTAAAAGAAAATATTCAATATATTATCAAACATTAGTAAAATTGATAAAGTCTTCACTTTCAAAGAATTAAAAGATCAAATAAACAATCTAAAGAGCAGTAAAGCACCAGGATTAGATGGACTAACACCAGAATTATACAAATGTTACCCGATCGTGTATTACGAATTGCACTAAATACATTTCAGGAAGTTAAAACTGCATCCAGTATTCCACCCTCATGGAAATATTCTATTGTCTCACCCATTTTAAAACCTGACAAATAACTGACCATGTTCTTCGTATAGCCCAATTTGAACACAGACTACAAGATTTTTCATGTCCATTTTAGTAGACATAACACTATTCTAACTGAATTAATAAAAGAGTACCAAACTGAGTTCATAAGAAATAGAAGGTCCAAGATAAACCATCTTTAATAGGCATAACAAACTAAAGTTGACATTGCTAAAGCTTTTGATTCCTTAAACTTGTCTTACTCAAAGTTTTACAAGAATACAACTTTTCCAGACTTTATAGGGCTAACCAAAAAAACTATGAAAATCCCCCCTCTTTTGTAAAGAGTGGCTCTTTCTTATCTAGTCCTTTTAAGTGCTGATGGGTACAAAACAAGGGTATCCCTTGTTTCCATTGATTTTTCTTTCACTACAGAAGCACTTACAAACCATGTCAAAAATAATATAAACATTAAAGGCTATAAGCTAAATGACGAACTGTCACCTAAAATTCAACTTTTTGCGCACAACATATTACTAGTGGTGATACTGAAACCTCAATGGACTACTTAGTTAAGGCGCTAGACCTTTTTGAAAGTACAGCTGGATTAAAATTCAAATTCAATCATAACAATAATAAGTGCTTTTGATAAAGAAAGTTACATGAAAACTAAATTCTGGCAAATACTTCAACTGGGAAAATACTCGCATTAAATTCTTCTCCTTTCAGCTTGTTCCCGGTTAGGGGTCGCCACAGCGGATCACCTGTCCGCTAATGATTGGCAGTGGAGTTTTACAGTGTCGAGTTGCCAGCCCGGTGCCCAACCTTCCACAGAAGGCACACTCATGCACACACTCACACCTAGGGCCAATTTAGAGTGTCCAATCCACCTACGGCATGTCTTTGGGATGTGGGAGGAAACTGGAGCACCCGGAGGAAACCCGCACGACCAGAGAGGACATGAAGACTCCGCACAGAAAACACCCCAGCTGAGAATCGAACCGGAGAACCTCTTGCTGTGAGGTGGCAACGCTAACCACTGCACCACAGTAGCCGCCCCAAAGTACTCACATTAAATATTTAGGCATTACTATTGAATCTAACCATAAAAGGTCAATTTCAGTTAACATCTCATTAACTCAATCTTATGCCTAACAGATAACTGGAACAAACTGTTTTTCACATATGAATTTAGACTAACCTTAATCAAAACTGCCAAGTATTACTCCTCCCCCCACCTAAAAATATTAAAAGAACCAAGGATACCAGGGTCAAATTTCTTTGCCCCCCCCCCCCAAAAAAAAATTCTTTAGAATAGCATATACAAGTTGGGAAGAGGGGAGTATTGATTCCCAAATACCGATCTGTACTTTAACTCAATTACTAATACAGTTCTCTCATGGAACAATACTTCATGGTGGAAATCAATCCATGAAAATATACTTATAGGTTCATAGGTTGATACTAGGTTATCTGCCCTAGGGCATTTATAAGCCTAGCCAGAGTGTGTTTGGCTTTCGCCACCCTTTTAGATTAATTGACTGTGCCTCTGTATAGCAGGTCACAGAAGGTAGCACTTTTAAGGTAAGTTTACTGTAACTCTGTCAAGCAGGGACACAGAAGAGATCCCAGGGGTAAACTTATAATCTCCCATCCACTCGTCAAGATTTCTCTTGAAGAGGGTCAGTGAGGGGCTCTGCCTAACATGGATTGGGATTTTGTTCCAGAGCGAGGGGAGCCTCTGGGATATGAATCTGTCCCTCCAGCATGTCTTATTTATTTCTGTGCTGAGGTTCAAGTCCCTGGAGCGTGTAGCTCTAAGGGATTTGGATTTCCTGTGGTGAAGCATGTCCATTAATTTCGGAGTTGGACATGGCTTTATACGTCAGACACAGATCGCCTCCGAGTAGGCGGTACGCAACTGAGTAGAGCTGGAGTTTCTTTAGCCGAACTGCATAGGGCATCTGTTTGAGCCCCTTGATCCTCTTGGTGAGATACTTTTGGGGTCTTTCCAGTTGCTCCCTAACGGGGCATTGTACTCAATTATGGGCTTGATAAGTGATGAGTAGAGGGGCACAATGACCTCTCTTGATCTAGATGTGAACCCTTCTGCGATAAGGTGGGCTATATAGAAGGTCTTTCTAACCACTTTGGCAACATGATTGTCAAAGGAGAGATTGCTATCTACTTGGGTCCCCAAGTCCCTAATTACTTCTTCCGTACTTAATGGAGTACCACCTATGTGGTAATTTGTGGGCACTTGTTTTTCTCAAAGGGGATGACTATGCACTTTTTGGCATTTAGCTTTAGGCCATGGCTCTGGCACCAGTTATCCGTCTCTGTGAGACCCTTTTGGAGGATGCTTGTGTCAGTCGGAGAGTCGATTACGGCACCCAGTTTGCAGTCATCTAAGAACTTGGTCAGCCATAGTCCACCCGTGTTAGCCTGTACCTCGGAGAAATATATACCGAACAAGAGAGGTCCCAGGACTGAGCCTTGTGGGATGCCACTTGTAATTGGTTTAGTGTCTGACATGGCACCTGCTATTCTGACCATGTGGGTCCTATCCCTGAGCCAGTTTGCAACCCATCTTGTGACATAGGGGTTGATATTTAAGCTAGTGAGCTTATTTATGATGCCCGAGTGGGGTGTTGTGTCGAAGGCTTTTACGAGGTCCAGGTAGGCTGTGTGGACTACCTTCCCTTCATCTATGGCTTTGGTAACTGTTTCAAAGAAGTCGACCAGGTTCAAGAGGCAAGATCTGCCCTTAACAAAGCCAAATTGGGTAGGATCCAGTGTCTGGAGGTTCCCAATGTCTTTGTTTATGATTTCCATGATGATACGCTCCATAGCTTTGCAGACCAGGCTAGTCAGGCTTATAGGGCGATAGTTTCCGGGGTCTGTTGTGGCACCACCTTTGTGGAGTGGGACCACTGTTGCTGTACGCCATTCCTTGGGTACAAATCCTGTAGTAAAGGCTGAGATTGAACAGTGACTTTATATGAGGGTTTAGTTCTTCTTGGAGCTCGTGTAAGATGCAGCCCGGGACACCGTCTGGTCCCATTGATGCCTTTTTTTTTTTTTTTTTTAACTTTGGAGAGGGAAGACTACACTCTGTTGGGATAGACATTTGCTCTTTTGGGGGGGGGGGGTTGTTTACATTGAACCTTTATGCCAGGATGTTGGCAATGTCTGTAGGTTCAGTGTATTTTTTGTCATTTTGCACTAACTCAGAGCATATCTGGGAGTTGCCTCCCAGGTTTCTGACATAACTAAAGAAGGCCTTGTGATTATCTTTAGTGTCTTGTGCAATTTTTCTTTCGAAGCTGGCCTTAGAGGATTTTATGAGGGATCGTAGTTTCTTGCTAGTACTGATCAGAGACACCTTCCCTTTTTGGGATTTTGCTCTATCATATAGTAGCTTTCACCTTCTGTTGTATAGCTTATTTATGGCCGGGGTCCACCAGACAGGTCTCCTGCCTTTGGAGGAGTGAGTCTTGGTTTTATTTGGGATAGCATGCTCCATGCATTCCTGTAGGTGTCCATAGAATGCTTTTGTAAAGGATTCTGCATTTTGGGCCGTATTTTCCACTAGCCCGGGGACTTTGAAGGATTCCACCTTGGTTTTGATAAGTGTGAAGTTTGCTTTTGAGAAGTTCTTCACCGTGGTTTCCTTGGCTAGGGGTGGATGGAATATGGATGTCCAGTGAGATTTGTTTATGGTCTGATCTTACCAATAAGGGGTATACCTCTGGTGTGGCACATATAGACCCCATGTTGGTGATGACTAGATCCAATATGTTTTCCCCTCTTGTGGGAGTGGTGACCAGTTGTTCCATAACATTTGAGTTTATAAATTCTAGGAACCGTTGGGCGAGGGTGTTTGGGCTTGAGTAGTTTTCCCAATCAATGCTTGGGTCGTTGAAGTCACCCAATATGATGGTGTTTGGAGAGACCTTCATATTCTCCAGTGTTGTCAGGAAAGCCGAGTGAGGTTCCTGTGTTTGGGAGGGTGGTCTGTAACAGGCTACAAACTGAAAGGCAGTTTTTCCCACTGTTAGTTGCACATGGATGGTCTCCGATGCTTCGTACAGTGCCACTAACCTGGAGGTGTGGGTATCTTTGAATAATATGGATACTCCCCCCCTCTTTTATGGTTCGGTCCGAGTTTTGTGGCTGGAAAGCATGGTATGAAGTATAACCTGTTAGTGCTGGGGTGCTCTCGGGAGCCTTGAACCAGGTTTCTGTTACTGCACAAATATCGATAGTCTCCATACTGAGGAGAGTCTCGAGTGCGTGCATCTTGAGGTTTAGACTTCTGGCGTTGAACAGCATTACCCTTAGTTTTTTTTTCTTTGTGTTGTCTATGGAGGTGGGTTTGCCTTTTGAGCCTTGCCTAAAAAAGCACTATGGGGGAGGCAAGAGCCTTAGCCAGTATTCGAAAACCCAAGGGTGACAGGTACAAGCCATCCCTAGCAAAGCAACGTGGCTTGTCGAGCATGTCATACCAGGCTGACAGACACTGGATCCCCTTTGAATGACACCAATACTTTAGCCAATTGTTAAAATTGATCATTTTGTCTTTATACTGTGGCATCATTCTTGGTGAGGGTAAGATGCTACTCAAGGTCAGGGTCATACCGGCCTGGGCTACATGATCAAAGAGCTCCTCTACGTCTTTTTTCATGTAGTCCAGGGAGGTATGTCTCAGGTCATTCACACCAGCATGGAGAATGACTGAGTCATATTTGTACTTGCTTTGGAGTGACCTGAGTGCTTGTGTTATGTGGCGGATCCTGGCACCCGACTGGCAGCTTACAGCGACCTTCTCCTTGTTCAGCCTGGTGAGTGGGACGTCAGTGTGTCTGACAATAGAGTCATCTATTACAAGTTTATTAGGTGTGTTGTTTAGCCTTAAGGGCTGTGACTGTGTGGCACACTGACTTTGTGAGATATGTGCTACGTGGGTATTGTTTCGTGGTAAGGGTTGCTTGGATGTCTGCTTTGGAGGTCTCTGCTGCTTAGGCAGATTTTTATTTAGAGCCTCCGAGTATGTTTTTGTGTGTTTATGTGTTTGGTTTGCTGATGCGATAGGTCTATGTGAGACTGGATTTATGGTGTGTGTGGTTACCTTCTCCTCCTGATGGGCTGTGCCAGTACTGGGTTGAGAGAGCTTAGCCTCCAGTTTGGCTATATAGTTGCATCTCTCACATATATTTGAGCTTGTTGGGAGGAGGAGAGGGTGGTCTGTATACATAAGGCAGTTGTAACATTGCCTCAAGATTCCCAGATTCACCAGCTGGACTGGAGAGTAAACTCGAAACTTATCTTTGGACATGCCTGAATAATATAGGGAACTACTTATTGAATAGGGAGCAAGTGCTTAGGAGGAGTATAAGAGGATGTAGTGCTTAGTTTATTTGTGGTTACCTAACAGATTACTTATACGAGCAAGTGCAGGGCTTTAGAATGAATAATAAAACATTACTAGATCCTCTTAAAGTAGGAAGAAATATCTTTATCTGGATATTAAAGACATTTACACACACAGCAGAGACTTCCAAGACAGAAACGCACTCGACCACCACAACACAGCACAAACCACAGGACACACAGCTCACCTACACAAGTGTGCCCCTCAACCTAAGCCCCTAAGGCTAAACAACTTGCCCAATACATTAATCATAGGTGACTCTATAGAGAGGCACTGAGCTGTCCCACTCACTAGGTTGAAGAAGATGAAGGAACAATTAGCTGTCTATCAGGTGCCACAATCCGATACATAACACATGCACTCGGGTCACCCCTACAAGTATGACTCTGTCATTGTTCATGTGGGTGTGAATGACCCGAGACACACCTTCCTGGACTACATGAAGAGAGACATGATGGAGCTCTTGGATTATGTGGCCCAGACAGATATGACACTAGCCCTGAGCAGTATCCTACCATCACCCAGAATGATACCGCAGTACAAACAAAAAATGACCGACTTCAACAATTGGCTAAGTTTCTGGTGTCATTAAAAGGGGATCCAGTAATCTGTCTGCTTGGGATGACATGACTGACAGACGTCGATGCTTTGCCAGAAATGGCCTGCATCTGTTACCCCTGGGTTTCCGGGTACAGGCTAAGGCTCTTGCCACCCTTGCACTTTTGGGTGGTGTTCAAAAGACCAAATTACCACCGTAACAGCTATAAATAAATGCAGTCTATAAATAAATGCAGTCTGAGGGTCATGCTGCTCAATGCCAGAAGTTTAAATCTCAAGATGCACTCACTCAAAGCACTCCTCAAAATGGACAGCATTGACATTTGTGCTGTAACAGAGCCCTGGTTTAAAGTGGCAGAATGTACCCCTGCGCTACCAGGCTATAACTCATCCCACACCTTTCGGCCCCAAAACATAGACCGAAGATCCAAAGGTAGTGGTGTCTCCATATTCATAAAGGATATGCATACCTCCAGACAAGCAGCCCAGCATAACACATCTGAGATACTTCAGGTACAACACTGGGTAAGCTGACGATCCAGGTCAGAGCCTGCTACAGGTCCCCAACCACATCCCTAGACTCTCACTCCACGTTCCTAAGCACCCTGGAAATCTATCAAGGTCCAACCCAACACTCACTTCCTGGAATTCATCAATTCAAATGCCCTGGACCAGCTCATACTGACCCCCACTAGAGGAAGTAACATCCTCGACCTGGTTACTACTAACATGAGAGACTGTTGCTCTACACCAATAGTCAATCCCTCCCTGGTCAGATCAGACCATAAACTAATCACCATGTAAATCCACATCTCACCCACACCCCCCGCAAAGGTACCCACCTTGAAAAACTTCTCCAAAGCAGACTTTGAACTCCTAAAAACAGAGGTGGCTAACTTCACAGCACCTATGCCAATGGAAAACAGCTGCATGATTGCTGAATCGTGCACCAATGCAGTGTATGAACATGTACAGTGCAATGGATTTGCCCCTTCCTGATTTTTTTTTTTTTTTTTGCATGTTTGTCACACTTAAATGTTTCAGATAATCAAACAAAGATGACCCAAGTCAACACAAAATGCAGTTTTTAAGTGATTATTAAAGGAAAAAAAAACTACCCAAACCTACAAGGCCCTTTGTGAAAAAGTAATTGCCCCTAAACCTAATAACTGGTTGTGCCACCCTTAGCAGCAACAACTGCAATCAAGCGTTTATAACTGGCAATGAGTTTTTCACATCGCTGTTGAGGAATTCTGGCCCACTCTTCCTTGCAAAATCGTTTTAATTCAGCCATAATGGAGTGTTTCCGAGTATGAACCGCCTTTTTAAGGTCATGCCACATCTTCTCAATTGGATTCAAGTCCGGACTTTGACTAGGCCACTCCAAAACCTTCATTTTGTTTTGTTTTTTAAATCATTCAGGGGTGGACTTGCTGGTGTGTTTTGGATCATTGTCCTGCTACAGAACCCAAGTGCGCTTCAGTTTGAGGTCATGAACTGATGGCCGGACATTCTCCTTCAGGATTTTTTGGCAGAAAGCAGAATTCATGGTTCCAATCACAGCAAGTCGTCCAGGTCCAGAAGCAGCAAAGCAGCCCCAGATCATCACACTACCACCACCACCACGTTTGACTGCTGGCATGTTCTTTTTCTGAAATGCTGTGTTACTTTTACGTCAGATATAATGGGATGCACACCTCCCAAAAGTTCAACTTTTGTTTAGTCAGTCCACAGAATATTTTTCCAAAAAGTCTTGGAGATCATCAAGATGTTTTCTGGCAAAAGTGAGACGACCCTTTGTGTTCTTTTTGGTCAGCAATGGTTTTCACCTTGGAACTCTGCCATGCACGCAATTTTTGCCCAGTCTCTTTCTTATGGTTGATTGAGTCATGAACACTGACCTTAACAGAGGCAAGTGAGGCCTGCAGTCCTCTGCATGTTGTTCTGGGTTCTTTTGTGACCTCTTGGATGAGTTGCCGCTGCGCTCTTGGGCTAATTTTTGTAGGCCGGCCACTCCTGGGAAGGTTCACCACTGTTCCATGTTTTCTTCATTTGTGGATAATGGCTCTTACCATAGTTCACTGGAGTCCTAAAGCTTTAGAACTGGCTTTGTAACCTTTTCTAGACTGATAAATGTCAATTACTTTGTTTCTCATCTGTTCCAGAATTTGGGATCTTTTGGCCTACTTCACTTTGTCTGGCAGGTTCTATTTAAGCGATCTCTTGATTCAACAGGTCTGGCAGTAATCAGGCCTGGGTGTGGCTAGTGAAACTGAACTCAGCTTTCCCCCAAAATGTGATTAACCGCAGTTACTTCATGATTTAACAAGCGGGGCAATTACTTTTTCACATAGGACCTTTTCCCTCAATAAATAAAATCATCACTTAAAAATTGCATTTTGTGTTTACTTTGGTTGTGTTTAATATTTAAATTTGTTTGATGATCTGAAACATTTAAGTGCGACAAACATGCAAAGAAATAAGAAATCAGGAAGGGGCAAATGCTTCTCATTGCACTGTACACAAATGCATGGAACTAGCCATACCCAAAAGAACCAAGATGTTCTACTCCAAAAAAAAAAGGAAGCCCAATCTGGTGGTCCCCTGCCATTAATAACCTCTACAAGAGAAGGAAGAAACTGTTGCAGAAAAGGGTGAAGTCCCAAGACTGGAAAAACTCCCTTATTAGCCTCAGCAAAAAGTTGAGATCCCTCATCAAATCTTATAAAGCCAGATATGAAGGTAGAATTGCAGCAGACACTAAAAGCAATCACAGAGTAGAGCTATATCAAGAACCTCCATGGCAATATCCAGGTTTTCTCCGAGTTACTGCACAATGGCAGCACCTATACTCAGCCAACAGATACTGCCAACATACTGGCCAACAGATTAAGTGACAACTTTACACCCCCCCCCCCCAAAGGACGAATCACAATACCAGAAGAATGCCAGGCAACCAGCATTACTGCGGCACAGGTTAAAGCTGCATTGTCCAAGGCCAAGAATATAGCTTCCATGGGACCCAATAATATCCCTGGCTGTGTTCTACATGAACTACAAAGCAAACTGGCACCACATATGTGTGCCCTGTTCAGTCACCGCCTCACCTCAGGCTTTGTCCCTACCGAATGGCGCACTGCTACAGTCATCCCTCTCCATAAAGGGGGAGCGACTAAAGACCCAGGGAATTATCGCCCCATTAGCCTGACAAGTCTAATATGTAAAGTTATGGAGCGCACCATCATGGATCTGATTAACAAAGATATAGGAAAACTCCAAACGCTACACCCCATGCAATCTGGCTTTGTGAAAGGGAGATCATGCCTGCTCAACCTGGTTGACTTCTTTGAGTCAGTCACCAGGGCTGTGGATGAAGGTAAGGCAGTGCCATACAGCCTACCTCGATCTGGCCAAGGTCTGATACCATTCCTTACTCGGGAATTATTGATAAACTCACCAAACTAGGCATCAACCCCTATATCATTAGGTGGGTTGCAAATTGGCTCACAGAATAGTAGCGGACTCCAAGTCAGACTGCAGACCAGTCACGAGTGAGTCCCACAGGGATCAGTCCTGGGTCCTCTCCTGTCCGTCATATACTTCTCAGAAGTCCAGGCCAGCATAAAGGGACTCTGGCTGACCAAGTTTACAGATGACTGCAAGCTGGGAGCCACTAATTCTCCAAGTGATGCAGACATCCTACAGAAAGGCCTCACTGAGACCAATGACTGGTGTCGAAACCATGGCCTTAAGCTTAAAGCCAAAAAATGCATAGTCATCCCCTTTAGTAAAAACTCAGTTCCTACTAATTACCACATCGATGGGAGCCCACTGAACACGAAGCCATTATAAGAGATCTGGGGATGCAGGTTTACAGCAACCTCTCCTTTGGCCACCATTGCCACTGTGGTCAGAAAGTCCTTCTATGTTGCACATATCATTACCAAGGGTTTTGCATTCAGGAAGAAAAAGAGGTCATAGTCTCTCTCTACTCTTCTCTCATTAGACCAATCAGAGTATAATGCCCCATTTGGCACGTACCTTACTAAAAACCTGCAACAGCTGGAGAGGCCACAGACGTACTTCACGAAGGGGATCATAGGCATTACACACGTTCTACATGGACAGACTCAAAGACTCCAGCTATTCTCTCTCTCATATTGCCTACTTAGAGGTGATCTCTGCTTGACTTACAATGCCATGTCTGACCCTGCTACATCTAAAGAAATCCCAATCCCTCCATACCACACGCTCCAGAGACCTCAACCTTAATACCACAATCAACAGAACATGCTGGAAGGACAAGTTCCTCACCCAGAGACTGCCCATGCTCTGGAATAGACTTCCCATACATATCAAGCAGAGCACCTCGCTGACCCTCTTCAAGACAGATCTTTATGAGTGGATGGGTAATAGAAAGTTCACCCCGGGGATCACTCCTGTGGCGCTACTTGATGGAGGCACTTTTCCTGTCATAAACCAGGTATTGTTAAATTGTAAAAATAATTATATATTCCAACCATTTAAAATAAACCAGATATTTTTAAAAGAATTATGTATTCCAACCATTTAACCATCAATCTATTGATAACCATATTTCTAATAGCCTTCACTACTGAATGCTTGATCTCAATTGATATGAGTAAAATGTTAGAACTTAAAAAGGGGAATTTATTATACTGGAATCAGTTTCTGTCTAATAATAAAATCCAGTATGCATATTACTCGATTGCTACACATACAGCTTACAGAACGGCAACTGGACTGAAATTCAAGCATGCAAAGAATTCGTCCAAAACAAAATTATACTGACTCTAGAATTACACAAAAATGCATCTAAAATCTTAGACTTCATTTCCATTATCAATAATGGGTCCTTCAAGAGCAGCTTTTTCATATCCAAATTATACAAAATTAAATCAGGAGTGATTTAGGTTATACAGATATATCTTTCTGGAATTATTCTACTAAAATTAATAAATCAAGAATTTTCAAAACTAAAGACGTCTGTCCACATCTTCTCCTTACTGGAGAATATATACTTGGAAATTCCTATACAGATGTTTCTTAATACCACATAATGCAATGCTGTTTTAAAAAAAGATAATGTAAAATTGTTTGCGATGTGAATTACTTCACGCTGACTGATTTCATATGATTATTGGTTGTTTAATTGTATCCTCCTTTTGAACAGAATTTAGATTTTTCTGTAGTGCCTTGTGGAATGATAACTGTATCGTTTCTGACTCGCTCGTGCTATTTAATATACCAGTTCCAGAAGTCACACCTAAAAATCAAATATCTCTATTACGGGCACTACAAAAGCTGTCACAAAAATTAGAAATCCAAGTCTACTCTCTTATTTAAATTCTGAATTCATCCATTTAGCCAAATCAGTGCAACAGTGAAATCTCCACTATAAAAATAAAAACTCAGTTAATTGCTTGGAATAAATTGCTTAATTTGTTTTTCATACTTTGTATGTATACTATTATAGACGTATATTAGTTTAGTTGCATCTGTAAACAGTTTACTGGATTATGTTTAGTCCAAATAAATAAAAAAAAAAGAAGCAAAGGACAGGACCACTCCAGTAGTAACAATGCACTTGTAGATGGCGGTCTCTCAGAAGTGCAACCAAAACGTAGGAACAGAAGCATGATGTACAGCATAAGAGTTGGATTAAGCTGAGTGGGATGGAATGGAGAGCAGACAACTGTGACACTGGGGAAATGAAGGTTTTCAGGAAGAGAGTAACAGCATATGTTAAGGGATGGGCAGGAGAAGGGAAGGAGGAGCAGCAGCAACCATAGAAAATGAGGAAATGGAGAAAGAGACAGCATAGGTGAACATACAACAAAAAGTGGACAGCAAAGAAACAATAGCGAGCTTCCAGACAAAGTTGACTTGAGGAAGAGGGGCAAGTCAGTACACAAAGATCTCTTGAACAGTACCTAATGTAGCAAGAAAGGATGATAACCAGCAAATTAAAGATATAGAAGGGGTGATATGTCTGTAATGCTGCTACATCTGGAGTGGAAATTGTAATACCTCAATATTTAAATTGGGAAGAAACAAGGAGACTTTTCAAGGCAGATCAGGGACCGTAAGAGGCCACACCAACACTGCTAGAAAGTTTCCATGGGCCTATCCATGATGACCCATTGTCAATCTCATAATTTTCTAAAGTATTGGGAAAAACTCATATCAAAGGATTTGCTTATTCTAATGGGGGACTTGCACTTTTGTGTTCATTCTATTCAAATTTGCAAAATTCTGATAAAAGCTGTACTCTCTCAGCCCAGTTGTCTATGCCTGGAACTAGGGAATGCAAGACATCTGCCAGGAAGCTACCGCAGAGGCTGGATATTGCTACGACTCAGAATAATAAATGGAAGGCAGTGAGGAGCATTAGTGGTTGGTTTTTGAGCCAAACAATATCCCCTGAAGGGGATATGATCTTATTTATGGGCGAGTTTTAAACAGGAAGTCAAATAATTATCTTTACAAACTGGTGGACAGATTAAAAGAATTTAGAGGAAAAGACTGCTAGAACTGAATATAATTACAAGCCAAGTAGATCTTTGAACAGGTCACTGAAAGACCAGCTATGCCAGCTTAAAATTAAAGTTATGAAATACAGTTCAATAAACAGTGGATGAGACAGATAGGGCAATTCTTTTATAAGCAGACTAAATCTTTTATAAGCAGACTAAAAGACAATAGACTGGATTCATAAAGGAAACCACAAAGTTTACACTGAATTCAAGAACAGCCCTATCACAACACTTATTCACTCAGTAGAATCATGAAGGTACACTTAATGTGTTGTATGATCATGGGAACCTGTGGCATGTTTATAACATCAATAAACCTTCATGTAGTATTCGTGTACAAGCCAGGAAGTTGAGTCATAACTTCAAGAAGACAAACCTATTACTATTTAAGAAATCTAAGCAGCCATTAATCCTTTGATGGTTTCCCAGAAAAGTTCTACCTGCAGTATGCATAAGTTTTGACACAATCTTCTGAAAACTGTTTACCAGGATGAAGTAGAAGGTAGGTTTCCCACTCAGCAAGGGTACAGAATGCGGTGTCTTACCCAAGCACTATCAAGACCTTACTAAACCCAAATACGTGTGTGTGTGTCTATTTCTTTAATATCCTTAGAATCAAATATTACTGGCAACAAAATTTGTGAGTAGACTAGTAGAAGGTTTGCCTGGTCTAATGGAAGACTTACAGCAAGGCTTTATAAAAGGGAGAATTGGTGGCAAGTCTGGCTCAATATATCATCACAGACTATAAAGACTGAAATCCTTGGGCTTCTGCCGACAGGTTGCCCATTATTTATCCATGGAGCAGAGGATAATATTTTATGGGTCTTAGATCTACATAAAGTTTTGTCACAGATGAAAGGGAATTTTTGTGGATGGCCCTAACAGCCTATAGCATACGTGGACATTTGCCAACTTCTGTATCCCTCTCCTTTAGCACAAAAGCAAAATGGTGATATTTCCAGTCACAAGGATGTTCATGCCCATCACCCTGTTATTCTCATCATAAAAATGTTGGCAACATACCAAAACAGGCTGGGCAGATAGAGGAGACTAGCATCTTTACTGTAGTGGATATCAATGTGATTTGCAAATTTTTTTTTTTTTTTTTATTTTACATTTGTTGACCGGGCTAGTCCAGCTGGATACATGTCCATTTTCAGTGGAGGCCCGAGGAGAAAAGCTCCGCTAACATACTACTAAAAGCTATTCATCTAAGTGGTAATAATAATATTAAAAGCTCACACTAAATAATAATAATAAAAAACACACTATAATCATGCAGAAAATAACAAATGACATTGAAGAGGGCTAAAAAAGTAAAGTTAGAGAAAGCAGATGGGTAGTAATTTATGAGATCAGAAAAATTGAAAAATATTAGTGAGTATGTAAGAAAAGGAAAAAAATGCCCAATGCACTCAGACATGGTGAGTAAATACTCTGGAGAGACAGAGTTAGGAAATTAAGCAGAGAAGGTTAGCTTAAAGAGTCAAATAAGCTGTTTAGTCAGGCTTATTGCAGGAGCATAGCCAGCGGTTAGTGAGAAATAGTTTTAAGTTAGTTTTGAATAGTGGGAGTGATGTTATGGTAGTAAGGTTTTGTGGTAGTAGATTCCATATTTTGCCAACAGAATTAGAAAATATAGTGTCACCAGCTACGTTATTTGAAAAGGAAGTATGAATCAGCATTCTGTTAGAGGAGCGCAGTTTCCCCAGATTATTGTATGATTTAATGAGGGAGGAGAGCATTGGAGTGTTGTCAGGGTGGTATAGGGCTTTATGGGCCATTGTAAGTTGGTAGAATTGTATCAGGTGAGGTAATTCCAGCCAGCCTAGTTTTTTGAGATTGAGACAGTGATGAGTCCTGTATGGAGAGTTTGTGGCAAATCTGGCAATGTGGTTAAATGCTGTAGCTAGTTTGTTAAGATTATGCTTAGAAAGATTAGTGTATATGGGGGAGGCATATAATAAGGTAGAGATTAAGTGAGTTCTAGCTGTAGTGGTTCTGGCTTCAGGAGTCAGAAAAGATTTGATTCTATAGAGAGATCCTAGTTTTTTGTTTGTGGATTTTATGGTGGAGTTTATGTGAGAGTCAAATTTAAGTTGGTTATCAATTGTAATTCCTAAGAGTTTGGTGCTGAGATCAGGAGAGATTAGCGTACCATTATTAGATGAGAGTGAGAAATTAAAGGAGGGAGATAAGTGGGAGGGTGCAAAAAGCAGAAGTTTAGTTTTATTTGGGTTGAGAAGACAGTGGTTAGAGAACCATTGCTCTATAGTGGTGAAGGCTTTTTGTGTGAGGAAATGAAGTTCAGTTTGGTTGGAACCAGAGCAAATGATGGTAGTGTCGTCTGCATATTGAATGCAAGTTGTATCTGGGGTAGCTAGGTGAAGGTCATTTATGAAAATGGAAAACAGTAGAGGGCCTAAGATAGAGCCTTGAGGGACACCTATAGAGGTGGGGAGGAGGTCAGAAAGTTGGTTATTCCAAAGAACAGCTTGTTTTCGATTTTCCAGATAGGATGTGAACCAGTTTATAGCTAGGTGGTCAAGAGAGAGGGACTTCAAATCGGTGGATTAGAAGTTGATGGTTGACCATGTCAAAGGCTTTGGACAGGTCTACGAAAAATGCTGAGGAAAGAATATTTTTGTTGCGGTTATTATTGATACAGTCAGTAAAGGATAGTAAGGCTGTGGTAGTACTATGGAATGGCCTAAAACCATGTTGGCAGTCAGCTAGAAAATTGTGACAAAGTAGACGGGTAAGTAATTGTTTGTGTATGCATTTCTCCATAATTTTTGCAAGTGGAGATAGTAATGCTATGGGGTGGAAGTTGGAAAACTCAATGGAGTCTCCACCTTTGAAAAGAGGAATGATGTGTGAGATTTTCCAGTGATGGAATAGTGTCTTCTTCTATGGTTCTATTAATCAATATGGAGATGGGGTAGGCAATGGCTTTTGCTCCAATTTGCAGGTATTCAGCTGGTAGTTTATCAGCTGAGGGGGTGGAAGGTTTTAATTTCTGTAACAGGGCAGAGATATATGAAGTGGATATAGGTTTGAGGTGGAAAGGTGGGGGAGTGGAGGTAGGAGTGGGAAGTTTGGAGGTATCAGGGTTTTGCTGATTAGCTAGATTAAGTATAGCAGAAGTAAAGAAAGTATTGAAGGTGTTAGCTGTTTGTCTTGGGCAATCAGGATTAGAACCTGAAGGATTAGGTGTAGCTACTTTTCCAGGGGATATTAGTGTGTTGATAGAAGACCAGAATTTTTGTGATAGGTGAGGGGATGATTGTTGCAATTGAGTATAAAAGTTCTTTTTATCTTGTAGAATAGCTTTTTTTGTCATATTTCTTTGCTGTCTAAAAGATTGGTGGTCAGTTAGGTTTTTTGTGTTACGCCATTTTGCCCAGGTTTTATTTCTACTAAGGATTAGCTTCCTAGTATTTTTTGAGAGCCATGGGGCTGATTTCGTTTTCATTCTAATGGATCGTATTGGAGCATGATGTTCTAGGATTGCCAGGAAGGTGGTATTAAAGTAATTAACTGCTTCATTAATAGGGAGAGACCTAAGAGGTGACCAATTGCATTGCTTAAGTTCAGTTTGAAACAATTTGGGGTCAAAATGTTTTTTGCTGCGAGATGATCTGACTGATGTAGGGATAGTACAATTACTTTTATGTCTGATAATATATGTTAGAGAGTGGTCACTAAGGTCATCTGGGAGGATTCCTGTAGTGTAGTTTTGTTGTGGACTATTTATAAGTATCCAGTCAAGGATGCTTTCTTTATTATTAAGCTTATTTGTTCTTGTTGAGGAGTTAATGGTTTGAGAGAAGCCATGCAGGTTGATAAGGGTGGATGGGTTTGTTTGTATACATGAATTCCAGTCAATATTAATGTCTCCTAATAGTATTGTTTCTTGTTGGAGATTTAAGGAAAGCCAGTTTAATATGTCTTCTAGTGTAGTAGCATTATTACCTGGGGGAATATATGTGTATATAATGTTTATTGTTTTATGAAGGTTCAGCTGCAGTTTAGAGATAATTATTCCTGCATTGTTGTTAGATGGTAAGTTATGACTAGTTTTGCTAATTTGAAGTCCTTCCTTATAGAGAATTGCAACACCTCTGCCTTTTTTATTTAGGCGGTCTTGTCTAAGGATACTGTAGCCTGGGGGTAGAATTTCATTATCTTTTATTGTGGGTTTGAGCCATGTTTCTGTTAAGCAGAGGATGTCAAACTGCTGAACTTCAAGAAGAGCATGAAGTAGTGGTATTTTGTTGCAAATGCTACGTATATTTAGATGGGCTATTGAGAGTGATTTATAGGGCATGTGTAAAGGTGATGGGTTTGTTTTGTATTGGTAATAGGGGATGTAGGAGAAGGGTTGGGGCCGGGGTTGGGGTGGATATCCCCATCTAATAATGAATGGAGTACTGTAAGGTTGTAGTATTGTGGAGATTTACAGTAGTAGTCGAGTTGTCTTTTGTGGATAAGTATAGAGTATTTAATATGAGCAAGACGATGATATTTGGCTTGAAGGTAGCTGGTTTTGTAGATAGTATAGAGATAGCTTGTGGGTAGGGCTAGGGGGGAAGTTATTGTTTGTTTGTTAGGGATGGTAAGATTATAATGAAGGGGTTGTGCATATGAGGTTAAAAGATAGGTAGAGGTGAGCATAGTAAGGAGAGTTGGTAGTAGTAAGGTAGGATGCTGGTAATACATGATAGAGAGGGACTGTAAGGTATGGAATGAGAAGAGTTGGGTTATGTTGTTTAGAAGAGATTAGGCAGGTGAGAGTAGGAGGGATTTATACTGGAGGGGAGTGGAGAGAAAGAGGGTGTGGCTGTCAACGTTCTCCTGAGTGGTTAGAGAAACTTAAAGGGTGTGTCTATGAGGGTATAAATGTAGAGATGGTAGGGGCGGGTGGAATTTGGGGGCAGGGTAGGGGAGCGGAGTGAGCCCGAAGGGCGAACGGAGCGGGAAGACACAAGAGAGTGGTGTGTTGCTGAAAACAATCTATAGAGAGAAGGAAACAGCAGGTAAGTAAGCACAGGTAGTGTATATAAGGTAAAGAGAGTTTCAACTTAGGGAAGTATACAGAGTTGGAGTAGAAGTGTAAGGTAGTAGTATATGTAACACAGTCTGGGAGGGGAGGGTGAAAGACAAACAGTCTGGAAAAAAGAAAAGGCTACCAAGACACTTATATAGGTATAGGAGAGGTGTGAGCAAAAAGGCAGTAGAAGGGTTTGACCTAGTGGCCAGATAAATTATAGCTAAGACAGTGGCTAGAGAAAGGGGGGTGATAAAGAAAAAAGGGATGGGGAGGGAAATAATGTATTAAAACCTCAAGGGGAACTGTTGAGAAAGATGTAGGCGGGGAGACTCCACTAGTTTGGTAGTGGGGGTAGGGGATATTGGCTGCAGGCAGTCCTATGTAGGTAGCTAGGTTAACATACACAATTCTTAATCCTTTAGAGTGAAACGTATTAGAGTAGCACGTACTTTCACTGTCTTATTGGGTATGTTTCCAAGAAGGTTGGAGGGTTATATCTTGGTAGATAAAACAATTCTGGTCTTCCGGGAGGGTTGTAGGCAGTTAGAGTGATGTTTATAGGCTCCACTTAGTAAAGTTTCACTGTCTTATTGGGTATGTTTCCAAGAAGGTTGGAGGGTTATATCTTGGTAGATAAAACAATTCTGGTCTTCCGGGAGGGTTGTAGGCAGTTAGAGTGATGTTTATAGGCTCCACTTAGTAAAGTTTCACTGTATTATTGGGTATGTTTCCAAGAAGGTTGGAGGGTTATATCTTGGTAGATAAAACAATTCTGGTCTTCCGGGAGGGTTGTAGGCAGTGATGTTTATAGGCTCCACTTAGTAAAGTTTCAACAGGCGTTTTAGCACCAGGTATAGAACGCACAGCAGCCAAGGTAAAGAGGGGAAAGAAAGATAAGATAACAAATAACAAGGTCTTATGGATAACTAGGCATAACCTTAGAAGAGTTGGTTTCTTAGGTAGTTTTTAATGGAATCTGTTCTCTTCCCATTAAAATGAAGCATTTGTGAGATGAATGTCTATAATATATGGGTTTCAAGTCTCCACCAGCAGCATGTACATGGGTATTAATTTTATATAAACTTGTAGAGTTCAACCTGCAACCGTTTATGGAAGAAATGAAAGCTGAATTTAGGAAATGGCCAGCAATACACCTACTATTCATGGCAAAGATTAATGCAGTCAAGATATTCTGCATTCCAAATTTTTTAGGAGACATTTCAAATGTCATAATTAAATTAAAAAAACACAAATGTAGATGGTGACAATGAATTTTCTTTGGGAATCATATATAATTTCAAGGACTAAGTTGACATCCTCTTTTAGTAAAGGTGGTCTCCAGCTACCAGACTTGCCTGCATATGAACTTCCAATAAAGACTCTCTTTGGGATGATGGAAGGATCAGGCCAGTGCCTCTGTGGGTCAAGCTGGACATTAATAGCAAACAAAAGTTACTTAATCTACATGGTGTGACTGGTAGGAGTAGGACACGGGATCCTGCTGACTTAGGAGAAATATTTGGGAGAATAAGTGACTTTTAGGTTCCTGAAAGAATATCTGGGACTCAATGAAATATCAAGCAGGATTAAGATATTTTGGCAAAGCTGGATGGATAAAGGTTTATCCTTTACTACGATTTGTTAACAGGCTGACAGCTTCATTGGGCGATTTGTTAACAGGCTGACAGCTTCATTCAATTCCTTCAAAGATCGGCAAAATTTATTATGGCATAATTTTTTTCTGCCAAACTGTCTTCCTCCCTGAAAACTGCATTCGATAGTATGACATACTTCCAATCTTTTGAGTAAGCTCCAGAATGGAAATAACACAAATTCTGTGGCATAACCTGTTCGTACTTACTCTGACCTCTGTCTGCTAGTTTGCATTAACAAGTTAAAAAAACTGGGTAGCTCTTCTTTCTAGGTGAAGCAAGAACAGACTAAAGAAGAGGCACTTGGGTTTTTGGAAATATCTCAGGAATCAGAGCATTAAATAAAAAATAAGATTTAGAAACTTAAATTTATCTGACCATAGGGCTTGAATGAAGTTATTTCTTTCCAGAAAGGGGAGATTCATATACCATGTGCGTCCATCCATTCAGCTATTATTTCAGAATCACATCTCCAGCATTTAATTCTATTTGATTTATACACAATTGTAATTTTGTAATTTCGTTAGGAGTAGCAAAAACTAAGAACTTCGAAGTGAAAATTTTCCAATATAATGAAGATGAAGTTTACCTGTAGATTTTATTGTATTCTTCAAAGAAGTCTTCATTATTAATTTTTGAGGAGTAGTTCCAATAGAAATGGTCTAAAAAATTTAAATCTAACTTAATTTTATAATAAAATCATATTTGTCACAAGTTTGATTATTGATATTAAGGATCAATAATTTGGGGAACGATTTCTTATCTAGGTTAAATATCTTATTAATCTCTGTGTTCAAAGTCTCCAAATATTTGTAAAATTAACCAGTTCTCAGAATATGGATTGTATTTGGGCCTTAAATTTTCAGCAGTATACATATCAGTACCATTTAAGAATTGATGCCAATAAATACTTTGTTTCAGTGCTAGCATTTTGTTGAAGTTACGAGTTTCTATGCAGTCATTTGTATATAAAATTGAAACATTGAAAAAACTTTTGGAAACAAGAAACACAACATTGTATAAATAAGGAATTTGAGAAGAGAGTATAATTCAATGTATGCAAAAATCTTTTAATAACCAGATAATACTATTAAGTAATATTTGTTTATGACTGGTTGCGATATATTTATTATTTACGAAGATTATTTCTGGGTGCATGTGTTTCCATTTTGAATCTTAAGACAAATTTATCCACATTGCTTTAGCTTTTATAACTGAAGTAGCATAAAATGTAATATCAGGGAATCCTATTCCACCATTATCCCAACCTTTTTTGTGCCAAAGGAAACTCTTGGTATATTAGGATGCCAAAAAATTAATAGTATTTATCTTCATAATTTTTTTTTGATGGAGATAGTATTAAAGATAAGGCAAACAATATTTTAGGGAGAATTACAATCTTAAGCATTAATTGTTCTTCCATGGTAAAGAACAATGTGACTAAACTTAACATTATCAACAACCTGTTGAAAGTCTGTTTGTATCATTTCTTTACTATTAGATAAATTGGTTATACCAAGGTATTTCATTTGCTTGCTATTCCAATTGATGTTAGAATGTTTTGTATGATTAATTCAATACTGTATGATTAAATCTTAAATTTAAGACTTCTTCAAAGTGACTCACATAACTAATTATATGTTCTAATGAATTCTCTAGATTTCCTATTGTTAGTAAAATATCAGCAAAGAGTAGAAACTTTAGTTAGAAATCTTCTTTTATTTTGATACCATTAATGTCCTTATTGGATCTAATACTATCGGCAAATAGCTAATGCAAAAAGTAAAGGTGATAATAGACAGCCTTGTCTTTTTTGTAATTTAAAGGGATCAGAAAGAAAAGAACCTTTTAACATAAGCACAAACTAGTTATTGTATAAAACTCGGTAATTAGTGCAATTAGCTCAGGTGAGAAATTAAGCCTTAACTAAATTGAGACTAATATAGAAGGTTCTTTATTTTTATTTGCATAGTCTATTAATGTATGTAATCTTATTATATTATCTATTTAAAATAAACCTAGTTTGATCATTAACTAGTTCATTTAAAGTAGATTAATTCTGTTCGCTAAAATGGACACGAACATCTTATAGTCCAAATTTAACAGTGAAATGGGTCTGTATGACGAGGACTTTATAGGATACTTATCTTGTTTTAAAATAGGTGATATATACTGGAATATTTCTATGATGAGGACTTCAGCAGTTTTATTTCTCTACAGACTTTCTGTTATGAATATCATGAAGAAAATGGGGCATAACTATCTGAAATGCCACAAGGGCAAAAATCGTTACACAGTCCGGTAACTAGCAGTACCAAGAATCCATCTAAAAGGCAATGGCGGGTGTGTGAGATACCACATCTGAAAAGTGAGAAAAATCCAAGCCAACGTACTACCACAAAGTTGTTAGACCCTACACATCTCAACCAATCAAGCTAGCAGCATGTACTTGGAAAGCAACTCAGACTGAGGCTGCCAACAAAAGCACGTCCCAACTTCCCTCCTGAGCAAACATCTACCAGCTGCTCTCCTGGCTTCTGCGAGGTTAGTGTATAGCACTGCCAGCATTCGGACAAAGCAATATCATGTTGCAGAAGTCCACCTTCACCTGCGTGGTACAGACAGACTAAAAGGTACAAGAAAATGTTAGGTGTAAGCATCAAAGACATCTCTCTTGTCCCAAGCTACTAGTAGCAAACCCTCAAATCTAGGTGGACCACTTCTGGGTGAACAGATGGCTCTTAATATTTTCAGTACTCTCATGAGACAACTGCAGAGAAATGGTTAAAACGAACACAAGTAGGAGCTCCTAAGCACATGTTATAATGAAGTCAAATAAAATTATCCTTTACTACCCTCTCATTATTCAATCTAAAGTTATCCTTCCACGATTTCCTTAGTTCACTTACAGCCTGTTTTCAGCCGCTTTCCTAGATACTCTACCATTACCTCCTACAAGAAAAGCTATGTGCTTTCTAGAGTGGCTGGCCAAGATGACCTCAGTCTTGTGCAACAGAAGAGATTTTTATTAATTGTGACCATATATAGTTTAAAGGTCAAGTAAGTGTACAAAGGGCATCACTATATAAACATATCAGTTCTCACTTCTAAGATCTAAAAGACTTGTATTTAATATTACCTACTGTGTGAACACACACTGGTTTACCCTGCATAGAAGAAAGCCACCTCGCTGAATGCAGTTTATTCTCTAGGATATTTAGGCAACTGTGCAAATAACTGTTTATTTTAAAACCCTGTTCACATTTCTTACACGTTCATTTTTGCCAACAATGGATTAAGCTACAACACATTTTATCATTTTGATCCAACAGTATCTATACATGCAAAGGTTCTATTCTCATTCACACAAGTCCAATTACTGTTGTTATATGCAACTGTTTTATCTGAAGCATTCTTTCCTGGTCATATATCCAGCAGAAAAAGTCCTATCTACTGTAATTAATAAGCTAGAGCTTCCATTTTCTTAGAGGTGCAATACAGGCAATTAAACACACATTTTAATGCACAAGCAACAAAACTGACAATGTGAAGTAGAGGGCCTACATACATTTGCAAGCGAGAGAGACAACAGCTGGTCATGATTTCAAATGTACTTTTGCACCATGGCAAGAATTCTAATGTGCAATGTTAAAGCCTGCTACTACATTAACTTATCATATTCTAAACATCACGGGTAATTACATCCCTTGAGACAGAGAAGACTGCAGAAATGATTTGTGACCCAACATAAGGCGTGGAAAAAATACCAAAGATGTTGTAACATTCGGAATTAGCTCACAGTAAAAGGCATTTTGCCTCCCCAACAGCACACATGCAATTCTATCAACTGGTTAAGGTGCAACAAATTTAACTTCTGTAATCTACTAGACGAAGCAGCACAGTTCTATAACCACTTTACCAATAAAATGCTCATCCTCAACCATTAGACCAGCCAAGAATGAAACTGCAACTTTTTACTCATCCCAAACCACAAATTTAGAAATGACTGAATAAAAAAGTTAAATTTTCATCTCTTTCATCAGATGACTTCCTCCAGACCCTACACTCTAAACAACCTCTGAGAATGTTAGCACAGCGTTCCACAATCAAAAGCATTCAATTTGGTTACACTCTTCTCTATAGACACTCTGGCTGCAATCTGTTTTCCAGGTCATTAAAATGGCTCATTAAGATACCGAAGTGAAAGAACAAAAGTAGTAAATTGGATTTTTCCTTCTCTATTAGCACTTCTGGTTATAATAATGGTTCTGTCTGATCCACATAAAAAAAACAGCCCTCTGTCAAACTTACCCTCTTAACTCAATATACTCAAGATATCACCTTACAAAACAGTCTATTACAATATTTATTAAATAAAGTCTGAAGTTTAAATTGTCAAGCTAAACAACCTACTCAACTTAAAGAAGCTTGACTGTTGTAACTCAAGTGGATATTTTCGACTTTGTATGTGTCTTGTCACATCTATAATCTTGGAAAGTAATATTAGTCACAGTCTACATTTTTGTATTACTGAGAATTTTAATTTTTAGTATTAGGTTACCCACTCTTCCATGTACTGACCTTTAAATAGAACTGGATCAGGCACTGCAGGCAGAGATTACCTCTAAGAAAAGGAAAATGCAATGAATCCTTGAAACCTTTCTAAACAGTTTTCTAATACTATAGAAGGACTTTATTACAACAATGGACAAATGTTGGTCAAACGTTAGGTCACTGTTCATGCAAGTTCCCAAATCCTGGGAACTGGATTGACTCTTAGTCATGTATTTGTCTTATTGTTACATGGGTATGAAGACCCCAGTTACATTTGGAATACCTAAGGTTCACAAAGGGTTAGACCCTTTGAAGTTTAGGCCAATAGTTTCTGGTGCTGGTAGCATTACAGAACCACTGGGAAAATTTATTGACCAAACTGTAAAAAAGTTTGTAACTTCCTTAAAGCATGTTTGTAGAGACTCATGGGAATTTCTTAAAGGCATTGAAAGGGGTCTCTACAAACCCACTTGTTTAATGGTAACCATCGATATTGTGGAGTTATTTCCGAGCATCACACATCATACTGGTTTAGAATGGTTCAATGAGGTATTGGCCACACAATCTGGTTTGGGAGCTAACACAGTGATGTTATTAGTAGAATTTATGGAAATTGTTCTTTGGAACAACTTTATTTACTTTAATGGAGAAATATTCAAACAAAGAAAGGGGGTGGCGATGGGTACTCCTTGCGCCTCAGCATATGTGAATATTTTTACATTATTGGGAGAACAGATTTATTTTTACAACTGATTGGGCTAAAGACATTATTTATTATAAACGCTTTTTGGACGACATTTGTATTTTGTGGGATGGTAGTTTAAATAAATTTGAGGAATTTATGACATATTTACATGTCTACACATTTTCTTTCTTTTACACATAATGTCAGTAACGACAAGCTTAATTACCTGGATGTTACACTCCATAAAGACTATGCCAATAACTTTTTTCAATCTGAGATTTATAGGAAAGCCACTCTCTCAATTCTTACTTGCATTTTGAAAGTGGCCATCCTTTCCATCAGAAAAAGGAATAATAAAAGGACAATTCATTCGGGCATCTAGAATGTCCAGTACAGATGAATTGTTCCTTAGAGAGGTTGATACACTAAAAAGGTTTTTTGCAGAGAGGTTATCCAACAAGTTTGATCAATAAATTGGCTTTAGAGGTAATTACTAATAGGGAATTTAAATATTACCCATTATTGGGCATTGGACAGCAGACAGTAGAAAAAAACGGTACAAGAAGGCAAATTTGAGTCAAATAGCACATTCATCTACACATTTACTAAGGATGCTGAATATTTAGAATCAACTGTGTTAAAATATTGGCCAGTACTGACACTTGAGGAAGATATGCGTAATGTGATACCTTCAGAGCCTAGTTTTGTGAAAAGAAGGGACACAAATTTAAAAGGTTTATATGAAGGTAAAAATCGTGTTAGGAACCAGACATCCACTTCAAGGTTGGGTACATTTAAATGTGGAGCCTGCAGCCAGTGTCATTTTATTTTAAATGATAGTAATTTGCATATTCACTCAAGAAATTTTAGGTATCATCCAAGGGGTAATTTTAATTGTGGAACTAGAGTAGTATATTTAGGGGTCTGTACACAATGCTACAGTTTTTATGTGGGGAAGACTGAAAGACCCACAAGACGTAGGATCTAAGAACACCTTTACGAGGTGACTAAAAAGAAAGACGAATGCCTTTTACAAACATTTTACACAGTGCCCTAACATGCAGTTAAAGTTTCTGGTCTTGGAACAAGTTTTGCAAGACCAAAGAGGGGGTGATTGGGAAACATTTCTTGAATGTAGAGAACTATTTTGGCAATTAAGGTTAGATGCTTCAAAACCCCCTGGTCTTAATGACAATGTTAGTATTAAAAGTATTCTTAGGATGAGAAGAGCAAAATTATAATAATGTAACATTTATTATAACACTTTTTTATGACAATACATTTTAAAATTAAATTAATTTGTGGTTACATTCATTTTTTAGTCAAATACTGTATATGGTATATGTAATTAATAACATTTCTAAGTTATTTATTTACTACGTAATGTTTTTAATGAGAGTAATTATTAATTATTCACAATTAACTATCATGTGACTGTATCTAATGATATATAAGAATGGTGGTTTTAGCTTTTTTGTATCTTGATAAAGCCTGATATTAGTCAGGTGAAAGCGCTTGATTCAGTATTGCTGTGATTTTTATGCAATTAAAGCTTTTGAACTATTACTTCGTGCCAGTTTGACGTTTCTTCAGTCATTGAAGGTGTTCTTGTGATTTAGTTTTGGTTCGTAGCTGCAGTTTTGTACATGGGTATGAATACAAAAATAATATACAAGTCAATCAGATTTGGTTCGAGACGGTATCCTTTCAGACTTTGTATACACACCTGGTTAATAACAGCTCTATTACAGCACCAAAGAACTTCTAAGGACTAAGTAATATCCAACTTCTTTCCATCTATTATCTTATTACTCCCACACTTCATACCATAGTCCAATACCATACTTCATTTCTCTACCTTTTCTTTTCCCAATATAATGCTCCTCTGTTTAATAACGCACTTAAAATACCCCTCTTTATAGGCTTAACAAGTCCACTTGAGCCTATACTTGACATTTTCCAAACCATATGCTGTCACACAACCAGTCTTAGCAATAGAGTAAGATTATGGCCACAGCTTAATCCTTTTATAGTGGTTAATTTCTGGTTACCACAAGCATCCCTTAAATAACTTGATGACATTCCTCAATAACTATATTCTATTTTTATTTTTTTTACTGTTCAGAACAGTTATACTACTCTGTAGCAGTTGCCTTAGAGGATTAAGGAGCTGTAGCTGTTAACAAGGTGTTTCCTGGGGTCCAAAGGTGCAACATTTGATTCTCTCCATCTCCATTCCCTAACGTGTGATTCTGCGCAAGTCACTTAACCAGACACTGCTCTTTGGCAGAGTGTGAAAAAAGAGCCTGGTAAAAAAACAGGCAAATGGTTGCCTCTTTTTTTTTTTTTTTTTTTTTTTATACTATAAATGCTCACTAAATGTGGCTTTGCTGTTTAATGAGAATAAAACAGCAATAACAACAAATCAACTTGCAAAACCAAGTTGTAAAGCAGTTACAAGGATTTGCTGCTTTTACATCACTATTTTTCAAACTTTCAAAACATGCATAAAGAAAAAATGAAGTTGAGAGTGTGCGTGTGTGTGAAAGGAATGAGCTTGAGGAAGTGTATACTTTTTTCACTCAAAACGGAGATGCTTAGAAATGTTTTCATCAACACTGTCTCTCTCACACACACACTCACACACACTCTCACACACTCCACAAACACACAAACACTCTCACACCTTACATATGACCCAACTAAACTACAGAATGAATAAAAGGTGAAGCAACTATTAACCACCTAAGTTCTATCAGCAACCTTTTATAGGGGACTAACCAAAGCCTTGTTTTATTCTCTTTATGTTGCCAGGCAGATGGAATTGCCAGCTAGCTCTTTGACTACTTATTGCCTAAAGTCACTTAGGCAAAATTAAATTCCTGCATCTCGTTCCTAGCACTTCTATAAATGAGACAGGGGGTACTCGGTTTTGTCACTCTACAATTTATAAGAGATCATCTTTCTTCATCATGACAAACACGGCTTCAGTTTAAATCCCATTCAGTTCTGTAAACTTTGGCCTACTGCATGCACCTCAAAGCACCTTTAAATGGTTACCAATTAAGTAAATGTTTTAAGTAAACTGAAACATTCAAACAATCAATTAATAAATAAATTATAAACTGTTCCATAAATGAATTATTTTGCCCACTATATACATACTTATAATAAACTGGACAAAAACTCCATGTGGACCACCTATGTACTCTGACACACACATGATACATAAACTCACTATCCTAAACATAAACATACACTCACACACTCCCCCCGAGCAGCACACAAGAAGACAGAAGAAGTAATGGTTACCCCTAGAGACACACTTGGAGAATCCACCACACAACGTCTCCAGGAGAGAAAACAAAAAAACTGGGTGAACACACCTCTTTGGCTCACTAGAGCGAGGCAGTGTCCGGTCATTGAACAGGAGTTTAGAAGGATATGGATGTTTTTGTTTTCTCTCCTGGAGACGTTGTGTGGTGGATTCTCCAAGTGTGTCTCTAGGGGTAACCATTCCTTCTTCTGTCTTGCTGTGTTCGTTCGAGGGGGAGTGTGTGAGAGTGTATGTTTATGTTTAGGATAGTGCCGTTGAGCTGGGTCACATTTCGAGCCCATCAGTTGGTCCAGTGTGTGTGCGTTTGCGTGTTCCGCAGTTTATGTATCATGTGTGTGTCAGAGTACATAGGTGGTCCACATGGAGTTTTTGTCAGTGGGCATTGGGCTGGCTGACAGTGGATATCTATGCGTCTGCAAGTATGTGGACATGTATGATTATGTATATGAGGTATTGTTATCATAAGATATATTGTATTTACATACTTTGTATTATCCATATGTATATATAATTTTTTAAACACTGAGTATTTTTTAAGAAAACGTTTTCATCTACATTTTTTTATATGAATAGAT
Source organism: Protopterus annectens (assembly GCF_019279795.1). Classification (NCBI taxonomy): domain Eukaryota; kingdom Metazoa; phylum Chordata; order Ceratodontiformes; family Protopteridae; genus Protopterus; species Protopterus annectens. Next base: position 706,034,720 of record NC_056725.1, on the reverse strand, counting down.
ATTACTTAATTTATGGAAGTTTTTCTTAAAAAAGTGACAAGAATGTTTATATGCATTTTCATATTTTTATAAATTCCTTGCTATATAGATTAAGTACATTAAGTATTCAGTTTATTATAAGTATGTATATAGTGGCAAAAAGAATTCATTTATGGAACAGTTTTTATAGGATAGGTTTAGCATTTTAGTATTAACATATCGACTTTACACTCATATCACAGGTTCATTATTATTTGTTCATTAATGTGAAATTAATTTTCATGGTATTTTCTGTTTTGAAATGTGACATAATTTATTTATTAATTGATTGTTTGAAAATGTTTTTGACATTTCCTGTATCATATAGTTTAAAAGGCAAGAGTTTGGGAGGGCTCTTGTCTTTTCTGAAGAAGTTCACGTGTCTAATAAAAGTGGATGAAAGCGCTAATTATCATTTTGCCTTATTGTGGTCCGATACGCATTTAGCTATTTTGTTTCAGTTTACTTAGTTTATCGGCTTAGTCCGTTGTTTTCAGTTTAAGTAAATGTTTTAGTTACAACTTCCTTGGGCACAAAGAAAAATCACAGTGGTAAACTTTTTTTCCTTGTAATTTTCAAGCTTTAACTCAATGTTTTATGAATACTACTATCCTACCCTACTGCCATACTACCCTAGTTATCAGAAACTAAAGCCCCCCCAGTCTGCTAAAAAATCAGACACAAAGGGGAGAAGACTGGTGACAAACCCAAGGGAAAAGGGCAAGGAGTCTTGGAAGTGTTCCAACTGCTCCTCCTTGTCAGTGGCTTCTCTGGCTCCATCCTTGAAACTATAAAATTTCAGCTCAGACTCCTCCTTTGGATCTGACAGTTATAGAAACAAACTCTTCCCTTGCCGGAACCTAGAGTTTCACCAGAGCCAGTCTCCCCTAGGCTGCACTCCCCCTTCTTGTAGGAAAGGCCAGTGCACAGATATTCCACTTTTTCCTCCCCCCAGAGCAGTCCGATCTGCCAAAGCAGATGTGGATAGTACAGTGAGGACGTTTCTCAGGACCCAAATTCAGTTGGGGGGTTCTCCCAGCTCTAACTCCCGTTGCACCTATGAATTTCAATCCTTCACTCCTGCCTATGGTTGCTTCTTCCTTGAACCACCTTCGGGTTACAGGGACTTTGGAACATAGTTTCTCCCAGTGATAGTCCTCATCAGATCCAAAGTCTTGGTTGGATTTCACTCTGGTGACACCCCAGATCTAAAAGGACCTTGGGGCCAAAGCATCACAGACAAGTTATTCAAGACTTCCCGTACTCTTGGAGCCATGCCACTAGATAGCTTGGTTCCAACGTCTTAAGAGCAGAGTTAATACATTCCCTGGGACCAGCCTAGTTTGGATGTTGCAGCTCTAATTAAAATGGAGTAGAGTTCCTCCTCAGCTTCTGTCTTTGAGGCGGTCGACACAGATTTCCTTTAGTTGCTCAGCTCTGCCCATCTCACAGCAAAAGGCCTTGGATCCTGACTGTACTCATCCTATCCCATCGGGACAGCCTGCTCCTCTGAGCCTCGAGATGGTCTACATTCAGGATTCCCCCTGGTCTTCTGAGTAATCTCCAGCACATTCCAGTGCACAGGTCCCATAGAACCATAAATGCAAGAGGAAGCACTAAAATTCCCTTCAAGAGGAAATCGGTGCTTCTTGAGGATTTTGGATCCAGCACAGGTAATTCTTGGGTCATCCCTCCTTCCATTCAGATGATGGATTTAATTGCTTGGTGGGCATGGAAGGGGTTGAATGTGGCAGAACCTATTTTGTGTAAACTTGATTCGTTTCTTGTTGCATCAAAGGATCGCCAACAATGGAGCAAGGGCCAAGCAGTGGATGCCAGGGTAGTAGCAGTAACCACCACGAAGGAGCCAAAGATCTGTCAACCCCCCACGGGGAATTTAGAGCAATGGACAGTTTTAGGAAATGAGTTTACTTCAGCTACTTTCGCTTTGAGGGTGCTGAATTATCTGGCACACAACATTTCGGAGAGATTTGCTAAGAAGCTCTACAAATATTTCCCATGGTCCGTGTGTGCAAAGGATAAGAAAACTGATGACTCATAGCTGGCCAACATACAGTCCCTGTCAAATGACTCAATGCAGCTAATCTCAAACATATCGGAGGCATTACTGTAAAGACATACACTTAGATGTGCTTGTGTGAATTTGTAGAGTCTTCCAAGAAGTCTTATGTAAATGCTCCTTTTGATAGTTACTGACTTTTTTTGGATCAAAATCAAAAACACACTCTCTGGAATCAAGTAAGATGGGAAAAAAAATTTCTGCCATAAGGATGGGTTTTTGTATTCCCCCCCCTCCTCCATGAAAAGGGAGGTAAAACTGTGGTTCTGGAAGTTACAAGGATTCTCATTGGAGACTTCTGGAAATAGACACACACACCCAAGGCAGAGCCTAACAGTGGAGATCATCCACATGGCAGAGGAGGCCTGCAGAATCAAGGCTTCAGGGTTCATTCTCTGACAGGCCTCATCAGCGCTCCTGAATGCTTGCCCAGTTGCCAAGCTCTGGAAGTGGGATGGTGCTTGTCTCTACTCCCAGATACCTGGATGTTCATCACCGAAGAGGTCTGGGTGTGGAGGATTATAACCAGAGGCTACTCCACTCCATTTCTTTATTTTCTTCCTTCAAACAAACTCCCTAACTTTCTACTCTCTCAAAAGAAAAACAGCCTCTACAATAATAAAAAAGCTGCTAGACAAGCGAGTCATCCAGGAGGTCCCTCCAGACCAATATGGATTCAAGATTCTTCTTGGTGCCAAAGAAGAACTGAGACCTCAGTTATCTCAATCAATGTTAAACACACAGTTTTGTCGCGGTACAGTCCATCCTCCCTCTGTTGAAGAATGACTGTATGTGCTCAGACTTTCAGGATGCATACTACCACATTATGATGGACAAGCGATCTAGAAGTTTCACTGCTTCTAGCCATGAGACAGTAACTTTCAGATTTGTGCCGTTTGGTCTCACAACAGACCCCAGGTGTTCAAATGTATGGCAGTGGTCACAGCTCACCTCAGAATGCAAGGGTTCCAAGCATTGCCCTACCCTACATGACTAATTTATTATCATTTCTACCAGGTCTTGTCTTGTTTGACTATCTGATCCAGCTTTTCTCCCAGTAAGGTATTGCAACAAATTTCAAGCTTGTCCCAAAACAGACATTAGAATTCTTAGATGCCCATCTAGATATTACAATCCCTAAAACAAGGCTGTCAGAGAACAGATTAGTGTCTGGTTTCACATGGTGGTCACAGGTTCTGTCAAATGACACAAGCTAGACTGGTTCTCCACCTTATGTGATTAATAGCAGCCTCCATAACCTTTATTCCTCTAGGCAGATATTACATGACAGTTCTGATGTGGACACGGGTACAATGGTCCATCAGGCACAAACCCACAAGTTTTTGGATTCATCTGACATTTTCAGGGTACAAATTACAGTGGTGTATTCAGTCAGCCAATGTATCTCAAAGGCCAACCCTTTGTACCCCCCTAAAAGACACACTGACCATGGATGTTTCCCAGCTAAAATGGGGGGGCATTACATGGTAAAGAGTGTCCAAGGCACATTATCTCCTTCCAAGGCCAGTCTCTGCATCAATGCTCTAGAGAAGAGGGTAGCTCTCTTAGTATTGTAGGTCTTCCAGGACACCCTTCCTCTAGGGATAAATTTTATTCAAAGGTAGACTGGTACATTAGCACACAAAGCAAAACACATTTCTATCAGTTATGATGGAAAGCGATGAGATTGCGAAAGTGGGCAATACCTTCTAATCACCTTCTGGCAGAAACTCATACCATGGAAGTAGAATGTTCTGGCGGACAGTTTGAGTAGACCCATCCTTCTACTTCATGAGTAGTCCCTCAACCTAACAGTGGCGAACGATTTATCATCAATGGGCCAACCATGCTGCGATCTTTTTGATTCTCCCACACCACCAAATGCAGCAGGTTCTTTGCCCTGATCCCCACAGATGGGGAGACACCAAGGGACATACTGTACTTCATGAGTAGTCCCTCAACCTAACAGTGGCGAACGATTTATCATCAATGGGCCAACCATGCTGCGATCTTTTTGATTCTCCCACACCACCAAATGCAGCAGGTTCTTTGCCCTGATCCCCACAGATGGGGAGACACCAAGGGACATACTGTCACACATTTGCCACCCCCATGTCTTCTTCATGCTTCTTTCCCCACTCCTCTGATTCCAAAGAGAAAGGATCCTGATCAATCTCATTGCCCTTTTTGGGCTCCACAGGTGTTGTTTCCCTTTCTCTGGCCCCATTTGGTTCACTTTTCCTGTGTGCTGATCACAATCCAGGCCTTCTCTTTTACATGTGGACATTCAGGCTCTCAAGTTAAAAGTTTGGTTTCACCAAGTCCAATGATGGCTAGTCAGTCCAGGATCTCTTCCCCAGCAATACACATTCTTACATATTCCCAGAGACCCACCTAACAGGAACATTTACATAAGTGTAAAATATTTTCTATTTGTGCCTCCCAAAGGAATCTAGACCCTTTCTGGACCCTCTCCCCAAGGTTTTAGACTTTCTAGCATCCATTTTCCATGCTGGGGCCCAGGTAAGGACCAGTTAATAGCCATTTCACATTTTCATGCGAGAGAAAAATCAGGTTACCTTAACTTTTCTTAGACTGGCTAAAGCTTTCCTGTGGGGTTCCCTCCTTCTTAGACCTCTCCTAATGATGTGACCATTTTGCTTCAAGTCTTAGCCCAGCCACCCTTTGAACCTGCTGCCAGGGAGGACATCAAATTTTTGACTTTTGAAACTAATTTTTCTGGAAACAATAACTGGAGCACAATTGATACTGAACTACCAGCCTTGTCCTGTAAGCCTCCTTACATCATTTTCCACAAAATTAGGGTATCCCTGGAAATCAATCTATCCTTTGACCCCAGGGTAGCTTCTGAGACCTCACTGAATCAATGCATCAATCTACTGGTTTTCTTTCTAAGTGTTTCCAGTAAAGGAAAAAAAGAAGTTTGGTCTTACCATAACGTTCCATCTGTATTGTAGATCTTTGTTCATTCATTACAAATAGGACCTTGGTTCCATCCTCAGAACCAATACGGTTGTTTCCCAGCTCACACAAGCCAAAAACTCTCAGCTAAGACCTACCCATAATGCTCCTCTCCTAGTTACTTCAGATCGAGTTTTCCCGCCCTAGATAAAAGATGTAGTAATAGAAAAAAATAGTAGGAGGCTCTGTCTGAGCAAATACTCTAACCAGGAGATCCTAAAAGTCCATCAGGAGTCCAGGCAGGGGGAAGAAGGGCAGGAAGTAATGAATGAACAAAGATCTACAACACAGATGGAACGTTATGGTAAGTCATAACTTCTTTATCTGATGTGGTAAATCTTTGTTCATTCATTACAAATAGGACAGAGTCCCCAGCTATTTCAGTCCTGGGTGGCCCTAAGGAGAACCAAAAGATGCTCATCCCCTGGAGGATGAATCCAATTTGCAATGAGATATAAAGGTATGAGGTCTTACCTAAGTGGCTGCTGCGCATACATCATCCATAGAGGCTCTGGAATGAAAAGCTACAAAAGTAGCCATAGATCTGGTAGAATGAGCCTTTATTCTGTAATGTAAAGATAGCTTATTCTGTTGGTAGATAAAAGTAATGACGTTTCTAAGCCAAGAGGATAAAGTCACTTTGGAAGCAGGTTTACCCAATCTGGGTCCTGCAAAGGCCACAAAGGTCTGTTTTCCTGATAGATTTAGTCCTGTCTAAATAATGAAGCTGCCGATGTACATCAAGGGTATGCAAAAGGTACTCCCCTCTATTAGAAAGTCGAGGGAAGAAAACCGGCAGGTCAATAGATTGATTAATGGAAAAGCCAGAAATGACCTTGGGAAAGAAAGAAGGGTCAGTACAAAGGGACACCCTATCCGTGTGGAAGATCAAGTAAGGACTCTTGACACTCATGCAGCTCAGATACTCTTCTCGCTGAGGTAAGTGCTACTAGAAGTATGGTTTTCCATGAGAAAAAATTTAAATCACATGAATCAAAGGGCTCGAAGGGGGAACCTGCGAGACTGAAGCACCAGAGTTAAGTCCCAGGGTTCTAAGGGGAGGCTTAATGAGAAGTTATGTACCTACCATAATGTTCCATGTTAGTTGTCTTCTCTCGCCTTCTTTCTTGCTTGATGGGTTACTCGGCACTCAAAGCTCGAGAGTCATTTTTACCAGCTCGAGGCAGCCCCATATCCCATGATGCAAGGCGGTAAGTACCCAGATCTCGTTTGATGACAAAAGGGCAATAGCACCTAGCATAATAACTTCCCAAAGGAAGAAAGGAGGAGAGAAAAAGCCTGCAGGATGGTAGAAGGACCAGCTCTGTATGGTCTTCAAAAGTATAATTCCTTGTAGAGAAAGGCTTGTCCAGGCCTGGGGGAAGGAGGGAGGGTCGCAAGAAAGAAGGCGAGAGAAGACAACTAACATGAAACGTTATGGTAGGTACATAACTTCTCAATGTTAAGTTGTCAATCTCGCCTTCATTCTTGCTTGATGGGACCGTCCTAGCACCTCTATCCTGGGTGGCTCAATGGAACAGACTCTTGAGAACGGTAGAGCCAAAACTGGCTCTGTCCCTGGAGGCCAAATCCAATTTGTAATGGGAAACAAATGTATGAGGAGTGGCCCAAGTGGCTGCTGCACAAATAGTGTCTAAAGGAAGTCTAGCTTGAAAGGCTGTAGAAGTAGCTAAGCTTCTGGTTGAATGTGCTTTAGGTTTCGAGCACAGCTGTGTTTCCCCTGAGCCGATAAATTTCAGAGATGACAGAAGAAAGCCATCTAGACAAGGTCACTTTTGAGACAGGAAGGCCTTTCTTGTTATCAGCATAGGAAACAAAGAGTTGATCGGATTTCCTGAATTGTTTTGTTCTGTCCAAATAATATCTGAGTTGGCGGTGGACATCAAGATAATGTAATTTTGTTCGATCTGTTTGAATAGTTTGGAAAAAATACAGGGAGATCAATGGCCTGATTCAAATTAGTCTTTGAGGCGACCTTAGGCAAAAAGGTCGGATTAGTTCTCAATGATACTCTGTCTTTGTGGAAGACCAAATAGGGGGGGCGAACAGATAGAGCATGAAGTTCAGACACCCTCCTAGCCGATGTAATAGCAACCAGGAATAAAGTTTTCCATGAAAGAAATTTCAGGGAACAAGAAACAGCTGGCTTGAAGGGGGGAAGAATCAAGGATGTCAGCACTAAATTTAGGTCCCATTGAGGAGGAGGACTCCTGACTGGAGGCTTCAGGAGGAAAATTCCTTTCAAGAAGGCTCTACAAAGCCTGTGGGACATAATGTTGTGATCTGCGAACCCGACATGAAAGTTCGAGATAGCAGCCAACTGAACTTTGACTGTGGAAGAAGAGGAGCCCGCGTGAAAAATCTCCGCTAAGAAATCCAAAACTGCTTGGACTGGAGCAGTGAAGGGATCAATATTCTTGGCTTTAGCCCAATAAGAAAAACTTTTCCATTTGCTCGTATAAATCCTCCTGGTAGAGGATTTTAAGGAAGCTACTATGATGTCTCTAACAGGGTTAGAGATCATAGGAAGCCTGGCTAAGGAAGGAAGTGGAGCAACCATGCTGTGAGGTTGAGAGAAGGGATAGACCGGTGCAGCTGACCGGATTGGTGAATCAGAAGATCTGGCACTGGGTCCAGATGCCACGGCTGCACCAAAAGGTGACGATGGAGGAACGGAAACCAAATTTGTCAAGGCCAATAAGGAGCAATGAGAATCAATTTGGCTCTCAAAACGGTTGCTTTCTGGATAACTTGAGGGATCAGAGGAAATGGAGGAAAGGCATAAAGAAGTCCCTGGGGCCAATCCTGGGTCAGAGCGTCTCTGGGGGGATGGCCTGGCAGTGGGAAGAGAGAGAAGAAGTCTGGGCAGCATTTGCTGTTTTGGGGAGTAGCAAAAAGATCGCAACATGGGCGACCCCATTCCAGAAAAATCTCTTCCACTATAGATTGTTTGAGAGACCACTCGTGAGGCATGAGAATAGCTCTGCTCAATCTGTCCGCTAAAATGTTGGTTTTCCCAGGGATGTGCGTTGCTACCAGAAACCGATGAGAGGAGATCGCCCATTGCCAAAGTCTGAGCGCTTCTCGACACAAAGGGTAGGACTTGGTTCCGCCCTGTTTGTTGATATACCAAACTACAGACATGTTGTCTGTGTGGACTGCAATTGTCCCTAAGGGAAGAAAGTCGTTGAGGGCTTGCAACGTTAAAATCACTGCTCTCATCTCTAGGACATTTATGTGCAGGTGGTATTCAAAAGGTTGCCACGTCCCATGAACCATCCTGCCCTGATAATGCCCCCCCCCACCCGATCAGGGAGGCATCCGTAGTGACAGTGGCTACCGGGAATGGGGGTACAAATTGTCTGCCTTGGTGAATCTGGGGAGAAGTGATCCACCAAGCAAGATGATTCTTGCAAATCTGTGTCACCAGTATTTGGTGACGCATTGGAAGTTGTTGGTAAGACCACTGAGTGAACAACATCCATTGAAGAAGGCGCATATAGAAGCGAGCCAGGGGAAGAAGGGGAATGGCCGCAGCCATGAGGCCTAACACCTTTAGAACCATTCTGGCCTGTACCTTCTTGCTGGCTAGAATGATCCTGACGTGACTTTGAATGTCTGAGATTCTTTGATCTGTAAGGGTAGCACAGTGTTTAAGTTTGCGCCTATGAAAGTAATAGACTGGCAGGGCAATAAGGATGATTTTTAGGAGTTGATGGAGATGCCCAATTGAGAACAAAGATTTATTGTGTAATCCCTGGCTTGAAGAAGCTGATGCCTGGTGGTGGCTGAAAGGAGCCAGTAGTCGAGATACGGAAACACCTGGAATCCTTGACGTCTCAGGTGAGCCGTGACCACTGCCATACATTTGGTGAACACTCTGGGGGCTGTAGTGAGACCAAAGGGCAGGGCTCTGAACTGGAAATGACTGGACCCCAGCCGAAAGCGGATAAATCTCCTGGAGCGTCTGTGAATTTTTATGTGATAGTACGCATCCTGAAGATCTATTGAGCACATCCAGTTGTCCTTCTGTAAGAAGGGCAGAATTGACTGAAGAGTGGCCATTTGGAATCTTGTCTTCCTCACAGACTTGTTGAGTCTGCTGAGATCCAATATTGGTCTCCAGTCTCCCGTCTTCTTGGGGACCAAAAAGAACCTTGAGTAGATTCCGGGCTCTGAATGATCTGTTGTAACTGGCTGAATGGCTCTTTTTTGCAGAAGTTTTAAGACTTCTAACTCTGCAATTTCCCTTAGACCGGGTGGTACATCTGGAAGGGAATTTGAGTGAGAGAAAGGACTTTCCTCGAAAGGAATTTTGTAACCCTTGGATATGATCGACTGTACCCATCTGTCTTGAGTGAGGGAACGCCAGGCTTCTGGGTACAGTGATAGTCTTCCCCCGACTGCCTCCAAGGATGGACAGTCAGGCAACATCTCAGGGATGCTGAAAGGGCTTGTCAGAGAGAGGCTCTCTGCTTCCCTGGTTCTGCGGACCCCCTCTGCCTCTAGAGCGGCGTCTGTTATTGTTAGCCCCTCTGCCTCTAGGGGTAAACTGACCACGTGAATCCGGCGTGACTCCTTGGGATTTGCGGAACCACATTTTGCCACCCTTCTGTCCTTTGGGGTAAGGTCTAGAAGGGGTGGAAAAATGGACCCCTACGGCAGAAAGAGTCTTGCCGTCCTGCTCACACCTGGTGAACGTTTCCTTCACTTGAGGGCCAAACAAAGCTGAACCATCAAAGGGAGAGTTAGTGAAGGACGCCTTAAAGGGATCTGCAAAATTACAGAGCCACATCCAGGCTTGGCGTCTAAGAGCCACACCTGTACCTGCGGCCCTACTCGCTCCATCTGCTGCATATGATATCAGTCGCATGGAGGAGTTAGCAATAGAATTAAGGGTTCCTAGCTGCGAAGCAATTTTTTCTTGAGCCCCTGCAGCTGTCGGATCCTGTACTACTTCACCTAGCTCCTTAAGGATATCCCTCTGGAGTCTGGTGAAGTGACATAGGTAGTTCAGCGAACGCATAGCAAAGGTCGCTGAAGAGAACATCCGCTTACCATACCTATCCATAGTCCTGGAGTCCTTATTAGGAGGATGGACAGGAACGGAAGGATCTGCAAGTTCTTTTTAGTGGCAGCCGCCACCACCATGGCATCAGCAGGGACACCTTTCGTGAGGAATTGCTTGATTTTGAAGGCCTCCTAGGGACTGGCTCTACAGAGTCAGGAGCAGCCCAAGCCTTTCGAGCAATCATCTGCATAAGGGGGTCGAAAGGCGGAGACACCCAGGAGGTGGAGGGCCAAGATCCAAACGCCTCCAGGTATACCGACTCATCCTCAGAGGGATTATTGGAGGGCCAGTTTCCCCTCTGTTTAAGGAGTTCTAGGATGTCTGAAAAAGAGACATCCTCAGAGGGGGATCTTGGGGATCCCTCCGACTCATCTAAGTCGGTATCTGAAGTGATAGACTCAGGGGAGTCTACGTGTTTCCTCTTACAGGTCCTCTTGCGGGGAGGATCCCCTGACTGATCAGGAGAATCCTCGGAAGAGGGGGTTCTTCCCAGTGGGGAAACCTGAGGCAGAGGATCTCTGGGTCCGGGAGCAAGAGAAGTGGCAGAGATATTGACAGGCACCATAGAGGGAGGAGCTAAGGGAACAGACTGCTGGCTGAGTCCAGTGGCCAGCACACTCCATCACCTCGAAGGCTCCCCTCCCAGGGAGGTCCGAGAGAACCCGTTCCGAAGAACCAGGAACTCCAGGGTCCACCGATAGGGAAGGCTCCGAGGCAGATGTCGGAGCCGAGCTCACCAAGGCCAAGGCTCCAAGGGGAAGAGTGGGGTCGGACACGGGTCCGATGCCACTCACCCCCTCGGAGGAGACCAGGGAAGCCCGACCACCGAATCCCTCTAAGGAAGGTCTCGAAGAGGAGATAAGAGTAGAGGCTGAAGGAGCAGAAGGGGGTATCTGTCCCTCAGCCATAGCAGAAACCATTCCCGAAGACTCCAATTCCAAACTCTGGGGTAGAGTCGAAGGAGGAACTGCAATGGGGTGTGGACTAATAGTCGTCTGTTGAGACGGACTATGTAGCATCTGGGCCAGTGCCTGTGATTTTAATAATCTACTGACCACTCTCTCTAAATCATGGTCAGAAAGCCTGGATGATCGGCTCCGATGGCTCCGTTCCGAGAGGAGAGGAGATGCCGGAGCCGAGAGTATCTGTTCCAAGGAAGGGGACCTAGACCTCTTCCTCGAAGGAACCATCGGAGCCGACGAAACCATAGAAGCTGTCGGAGCCGATAACTTTTCGGCACCGACAGAAAGTTTCGATGCATCGGCTCCGGCCGGAGCCGATACAGACATAAAAGTAAGGGTGTCGGAGCCGGTCGGCGCCAACACCGAAGCCTGAGCCACATGGTGATCGGAACTGATCGGAGCCGACACCGAAGTGGCCGAACCAGAATCGGCACAGATAGCCATCGGTGCCGAAGGTTTGTGCAAACCAGAATCGGCTCCAGCCGAGCGATCTCGACTCTGAAAGAGTCGGAGCCGAGGCCGCAGGCTTGGACACAGAAGCCTGGGCCTTGGAAGACTTAGAAGTCTTAGATGGAGCCGACTTAGCCGGAGAGCCCTCTGGCTTAAGTAGGCCCCTCAAAATAAGCTTATTTCTCCTTTCCTGCAGGACTCTCTGGCTAAAAGAATGACAAATCGCACAGGAGTCCTGCAGGTGGAGAGGTCCCAGGCAGTATAAGCAAGAAGTGTGACCATCTGTCAGAGACATCTTCTGACAGCACGAGTCACACTTCTTAAAGCCTGAGACCCTTTCCTTAGACATGGTGTAAAACACACACACACACACACACACACACACACACACACACACACAACACCTGTCCAAGAAATATTACAATCCCAAAAAAGAGAAAAAAACTATTCTCTCACAAACACACACACACCCTAACAAGGGGGGGGATGGGATGGGAAAAGGCCTGACTAAAAACTTTAAGGAGAGAGGGAATTTTAGTCAGAAAAGGACTAAAACTAGTCTAAAACTATTAAATTTAAGTTTAAAATTAACTTTAAACTGAAAAAGGGGCAAAAGCAGTAGTGTATAAATCACTTACCAGGAGCTGGTAAAAGGAGGACCTCATCAGCGAAGCGGCAAACGAGATCTGGGTACTTACCGCCTTGCATCATGGGATATGGGGCTGCCTCGAGCTGGTAAAAGTGACTCTCGAGCTTAGCAAGTGCAGAGTCGGAACCGAGGATCGGCTCCGAACCCATCAAGCAAGAATGAAGGCGAGATTGACAACTTAACATCCAGAGGTTTAACATGTAATACTCCCTTCAGAAAGGTCTTGCATAGGCGTCGTGACATAACTGAAGAATTATCAAGACCATTATGAAAATTGGCAATAGCTGCTAAATGTGCAGTGATCGTTGAAGCTGAGGCTCCTGCATGTAAAAAGAGTAGTCAGGTATTGTAGGATCTTTTGAACAAGCATAGAGAAAGGGTCTAAATTCTGGTCTTTGGTCCACATAGAGAACCTAATCCATTTACTAGAATAAACTTTTCTAGTGGAAGGTTTGTGTGAGGCCAGAAGAATTTCATGAACAGGAGATGGGATGTCAGGCAGCCTGGCAATCATTGGAAGTGGAGGAACCAAGCTGTGAGCTTGAGACTATGCAGGTTCGGATGAATCAGTCCCCGAGGATGAGATAACAGGTCCTGGGAATGATCCTCCATGGGCTGTGAATTAGATGAGGCCATAGAAATGGGAACCAGACTTGACGTGGCCAGTAGGGGGCAATGAGGATCACTTTTCTTCTCAACCTCTGAGCTTTCTGGAGAAATTTTGGGATGAGGGGAAACAGGGGAAAGCCATACAGAAGGCCCAGGAGCCAATCGTGCATTAGAGCATCCCTCAGTGGTTCCCCAAGGGGGAATCAGGGCAAAATAGCTTCTACACTTGTAGTTTAGAGGGGACGAAAACAGGTAGCAGCAAGGCTTGCCCCAGCACTGGAAGATCCGATCTGCTGTTACTGGGTTAAGGGACCACTCCTGAGGCATCAGGATGTTCCTGCCCAGATTGTCCGCAATAAGGCTGGAACTCCCGGGAATGCGTGTTGCTATAAGAAAGCGGTTGGAAGCTATCGCCCAGTGGCAAATCCTCATGGCTTCCCGACACAGGGGGTAAGACCTGGTTCCGCCTTGCTTGTTGATATACCAGACAACTGACATGTTGTCTGTCTGAATTGCAATGATTCCAGTGGGTAGGGACACATGGAACACTTACAACGCTAAGAGAACTGTCCTCAGTTCCAGGACATTTATGTGCAAGTTGGCCTCCATGGGAGACCAAGTGCTTGGACAGTCTTTCCCTGGAAATGCCCCCCCCCCACCTAACAGCGAAGCGTCCGTGGTCACTGTGGCCATGGGCTGGGGAAGACAGAACGGTCGACACCAAAGATTCGTGTGTGGCTTCATCCACCATAGCATTTTTTCCTTGCAACGGTTTGTAAGGCGTATCATGTGGTTGAGTAGGTGAGTTAGTAACGACCACTGTGAGGAAAGGAGCCACTGCAGGATTCTCATGTGCAGTCTCGCCAGTGGTATTAACGTAATGGCAGCTGCCATGGAGCCCAAGACCAAGAGTTGCAGTACAAAACGTGCTGGTACATAGGTCTGAGGACGAAGGTCTTGGATTTGGTGTCTTATTTTCAAAAGCCTGTGATGGGGGAGAGAAGCTCGACAGGATATTGTCGAAGACTGCTCCAATAAATTCCAGTGTCTTCGCTGTGGACATTTGAGATTTGTCTTAGTTGATTGCAATCCCCAAGCGGAGAGCGAGACCTTGAGTGTAAGAGACTGCAGACTAGGAGATTTCTGGTCAGAGCGGTAAGGAGCCAATTTTCTACATAGGGGAACACTTAGAATCCTTGTAGTTGAAGATGAGCTACCACAACTGCCATACTTTTGGCGAACACTGTGGGGGGGGGTGCTGTTGAGAGAATGAATGGCAGTGCCCTGAACGGACAGTGATTGGCTCCCAGCCAGAAGCAGAGAAACCTCTGGCAGCAGTGATCCATCTTTATGTGGTAGTATGCATCCTGGAGGTCTATAGAGCACATCCAATTGTCCCTCCCTAGGAAGGGAAGAATGGACTGTACTGTGACCATCCGGAATTTTTGAGGGTTGATAAATTTGTTCAATAGGCTGATATCCAGGATTGGTCTCCAGTCCCCTGTCTTTTTTGGCACTAAAAAGAACCTAGAGTAAAACCTGGATCCTGTCTGGTGAGACTGGTTGGATGACTTTCTTAGTAGCTTTTCTATTTCTAAAGCTAATTCCCTCTGATTGGGTGGGTACATCGGGGATTCGTTTGACGGGTCTGGGAGTTAAATCGAATGGTATTTGGTAGCCTCTGGATATTCTCTGCACCCAAACATCGGTAGTAATAAGATGCCAGGCTGGTAGATGCAGAGAAAAATGACCCCCAACTGCTTCCAGAGGAAAGCAATTGGGCAGCTGCTTAGGAGCACTGGTAGGGTATGCCAGAGAAAGAATCTCTAGCTCCCTGGTTATGCGGACCCCCTCTACCCCGAAAGGGGAGTCTTCCATATGAGTTGCCTCCTCTGCCCCGGGGGGATTGTTCACTACGAGTGTCACGAAAGGATCCTTGGGATTTCTTGAACCACATCTTTCCTCCCTTCTGGTTCCTGGAGTAGGACCTCTGGGGGTTGGAAAAGCGTATGCCCACAGCAGACAAGGTCTTTCCGTCTTTCTCACTACGTGCAAATGAGACTCGTACCTTGGGTCCAAAAAGTGCAGATTCGTCGACAGGTGCATTGATGAAGGAAGATTTAAAGGTCTGCGAAGTCACACAACCATATCCAAGCATTACGTCTCATGACAACGCCAGATGCGGCAGCTGGAGCTGCCCCCTCGGTGGTGTGAGATATCAAACGCATCGAGGAGTTCAGGATGGATTCAAGGGTAGCTAGCTGCGAGGCGACAGTATCACGCACCTCATCAGGCAGTACCCCCACCAGAGAGTAAAATGTGCCAGATAGTTCAGCGACTGAATGGCGTAGGTCGCTGAAGCATAGGTCTGCTTCCCTAGTCTGTCCATGGTCTGGGACTCCCCGTTTGGAGGATGGACAGTGAAACTATCTTCTGCCAGTTCCCTCTTGGTGGCCACCACCATGACCATAGAATCAACTGTCAACTGCTTGGACCAGTGGGGCTGGTCTTTAAGAGTAGATAAAATTTTGTCTGGCCTCTGGGGGACAGGTTCTACGTTGTCCTGGGCCTTCCAGGCACGCAGCACAATTAATTTAACAAGGTCATCTGCCAGTGGGATCACCCAGGAAGTATATGGCCAGGCTCGAAGGCCTGCAGGAACACAGATTCTTCAGAAGAAGGGTTAGAGGACTTCCAGCCCCCCCCCCCGCTTGAGGATTTTGAGAATGTCTCCAAATGAAACGTCATCTGGGGGAGACCATGGGGACCCTTCCCCCTCATCGCAATCAGTGTCTTCTGCGATAGATTCCTCCGGGGAATCAAGGTGCTTCCTCTTGTACCGTTTCTTCCGGGGTGACTCTCCAGTGGGATCTTCTTCAGAGGACTCTGGAGAAGGGGTTCCCCTTCAAAGAGGGTTCTTGCAACTCCCATGCCTGGGTCCCGAAATAGCGGGGTGGAGAGGTGCATGCTGGGGGGGTTCTGATATTGATCTCATTGGTGCTGACTGTGAGCCTTCAGAATGAAGGATCCTCTCCATCACCTGTACAGCAGGCCCACTCGAGGATGGATGGGAGCCCGGAACCAGGAGGGACAACCTTGGAACCGGGGTCACACCCCACCCTACCCCAAAGAACCCACCTCCAGTTGATGAGTTCTGAGAGAACTGGAAGCAGTCAGAACCATGGACAGATGATGCCAGTGAGAAAATAAGCGGACTAGGTACCAGAGTACGGACAGTCCAAGCACTGCTCCGAGAAAGCATCAGCTCCATCAGAACCGATGCAGCAAGGGTGGTCAGTGCCAACAGGGGAAACACTGCTCTCGGAGCAGAGACAGTATGTACCGAAGTGGATGTTGGAGGAGGATAAACAGGGGAAGATGTGGTAAAAGATTCCGAGCCAGGAGGGAAGGAAGGTCTAGCTGGAATGGGCAATCCCCTAGCCAGAAGCTGGTCCACAACCTGCACTAGGTCTAGTTCAGAAAAACTCCTAGTGGATCTAAAGGAGGCTGCTGAAGGGAAACCAGGTCTTTCTAGAAAGGGGCTAAACCTCTGCCCCAAAAAAGGGTCGTAAGTTGGAGAATATCTTGTCCTTGACAGGTATTCCGAGTTTTGGAGCTGATGGAGCTAAAGAAACTGTCGGCACCATGGCCGGGGATGGTGCTGAAGCATGCACAGTCATCAGAGCCAATGTAGGAGCCAAGGACGGCACCAAAGTCAGTGGTGCCGAGGTTGGAACCGAAATAAGGGTGAATATCATGGTTGGCACTGAGGGAGAGGACACAGAGCCTGGTGCCGAAGAGGTCTGCACCAAGTGCACCAGTGAAGCACGGAACAGACTTGGTTCTGCAACTGACGGAGATGCAGGAACTGAGCGACCCCATTTTTCCTTGTGTTTTTTGGTCTTTGGAGGGGGTGAGACCTCAGACCCAGATACAGCCTCCGAAAAAGGTGTCTTGAGTAAATCTTTTTTAAAATAAAGTTTATTTTTTCGTTCTGCTAGTGTCCGATTACTAAAAACTAGCACAAATGTCACAGTCAGCTTTAATATGATCCACGCCCAAACAGTAGACACAACGAACATATGTATCAGAGTTATGCATCTTGCGTTCACACTTGTCGCACTGTTTAAATCCCAACTTAGCTTTGTCTGACATAGTAAGGTAACAAGGCTATTCTATAGAAAAATTAAGGGAGAAAATACCAATGATGTTATTTTAAAAAAATACCACTAGTAAAAAGGAAAGGCCTGTCAAAGACAGGAGAGAGGGACAGTACCAATAAAGGTAAAAAATTTTAATTACCAAGGAAAAGGGTAGGAAATAGGCAACAGTGAGAAAAGGCTAACTTGACTAAAAATTAAATAATTTTGAAGAGAAACCGTCTTAAAATTAACAATTTTCTACTTAGCTTTGAGAGAGATGGCTAGCACGTCTGACTAGGAACGCAGCAAATGAAATCTGGGGTAACTAGGAGAGAGGCACTATGGATAGGTCTTAGCTGAGCGTTTTTGGCTTGCGTGAGCTGGGAAATGGCCGTATTGGTTCCGAAGATGGAACAGAGGTCCCATTTGTAATGAATGAACAAAGATTTACAACATCAGATCATATGCTTTACCACAGATGTAGCACAGAGGATGAATGCAGCACAAAGGATGAATGATTCACTTAAACACGAAAAAACTTACAAAAGAAATATACAAGTGAATCAAAACAATGAGGCAGTTCAAAAACAAGTAAAATGAACTAAAATCAAATAAATGTATTAAAAATTTATTAAAACCATTCGTGCTTTCACAGTTGTTGTACTGCTTCTTCAGACATTGCAATTTTTTTATATTAAGACCAGTATAAATACCTAATGACATGAAATCACTACCAGCAGCTACAAAAAATACATCAGTTAAAACAGCAAACTGACAAGCAGCAGTTTTGAGACACACACATCATAAAAATTAAACAGAATTTGCACGACCTCTCTTTTCATTTATATATATATATATATATATATATATATATATATATATATATCACTGTAACCTCCCTCTTTTTAACCCACCTTTTCAGATTGTTCAAATCAGCTTCCAACTTGTCATCAGGATTCAACCTGGACATCCTAAAACCTTTTCCTTTTACTATGTTCCTAAAAATATGACACAGATGCATACTTGTCCTATACAACAGATTATTCCTCTAACAATATTTCCTATTGATAGTTGTACATATAGTGCCATCAGGTTTCCTATAGACTTTCACGTCCAAGAAATTTATTTTATCATAAGAAGTACTTGTGCTGAGATCATAAAACTAGTTAAATCACTTTCAGTCCCATCCCATAACATCAATAAATCAATGACAAAAAGTCTGTAGAAAACATATTTCCAACTAAAGGAGCCTAAAAATGCATCCTTCTCCTATTTTGCCATTACTAAATTGGCGTAACTTATCTGCAGTGGGTGTAGCCACGGCTACACCCCCTTTCTGCAAAAATAATTGCTGGTCAAATAGAAATACATTGTTTTCCAATATTCTTTCCATCAATAAACAAATTAAATCAACAGAAGTATGTCCCATTGTGCTGTTTTCTACCAGAAACATTGTTTTCTAGTTTTTATTTTTAATGTTAAGGCCGACTGTGATACTTCTGATGTAGTGCATCTAGCTGTCTGTTCATGTATCATTTTATGCAGGGAAAACAGACGTCTCAAGGATAGAATGAGAGAGCACATGTATGATAAAGAGATGCTGTCTGACGAATGCTTAAGCTAAACATACAGGTCAGACACACATGTTAAAAGTTCTTAGTTATGGAGAAGGCTGCACTCAGAGAATTGTTGGGGAGATTTGGAAAATATAACTGAGGTTTCAGAAACCAGGTGGATCATTAGATTGTCATCCCTTTCCCATATCTGCACTCAAAAGTGCAGATAAAGCCACTTTTGAAAGCTAGATTATATAAATGAAGAGAGAGGTCACGTAAATTCTGTTTAATTTAGCTTATATTTATGATGTCTCCTGTTTAACGGATGCATTTCTTGTAGCCATTGATTGGTAGTGATTTCATATCACTAGATATTTATACTGGTCTTAAATATAAGAATTTCAATATCTGGAGAAGCAGTACAACCGATTTTAGTTAATTTTACTTGTTCTTGAACTACCTTATTGTTTTGATTCACTTATATGTTTCTTTCGTATGTAAAGCATATCCTTTACCTGTTGGATTTCGTATGTAAAGCATATCCTTTACCTGTTGGATGTACATTACCAAACTAAATTTCTACTTCTATTGTACCAAATCCTTCAGGAATGCTGATCACCTATTTGTCTCCTTTTCTACAGCCAAGATAAGCCAAAGACTTTCAAATGTATCCCTATCTAGATAATTATCTAACTGTATTTATCAGACCCCTTCACACCCCTCCAAGCCCCACCCAACCATCCCTGCCCCTTCTATCCCCCTCCTCCTACTTTACTCAGTATACCTCTTCCCCTACGCCTCTCTGTATCTGCCTCTAACATCTACCTCAAACAACTACTACTCCTTGTATATCCCTCTTCTCACACTTGTACCTCGCACCTAATCTACAACCCACTATGCTATTCTACTCCCTTCTTCTGACACTACTAGCTACCTTTCACTCTTACAATTTTATACAACCTCACTTCCTACACATTTCTCCTTGAACCCTTCTCTCACCCACCCACTTCTACTTGTCCACCCACCTTCATGCAAACCTCACTCATTCCTAAACTCAGTGCCCTGCACTGGTTACCTCAACTCCACACATAAAAAAACAGTTCAAGAAAAACAACTCACAATAAAGGAAAACCCAAGTGCCTCATACTCCTCATTCCCAAACCTCACACAATTCCTTCTCTCCTCTCTCTCTTGCTGTCAGGTGGCATACATCCCAACCCTGGCCCAGCTCAACCTGCTTCCACAGTTTCTACCCTCAAACATGCCACCACCCCTAACCATAATATCCCACCAAACCACATATCCTTTTACTCTATCAACCTGAGAAGCACAGTGAATAAAATTACTGACTTCCATTCCTGGATCTCACACCACTTTCCAGATATAACCCTTAGTGAGACTTTGTTAAAAACCTCACATCCCCAATAGGGACATACTCCCTCCTGGTTATAACATCCTTCGACTAGACAGAACAAAAAGAAATGGAGGTGGTGTTGCAATCCTGTATAGAGATAACCTCACATTTACTCCGATTACCCCCCCACCATTCCCCTGCTGAACTCCTTCTGGTCAACTACAGAATAAACCCCCACAACTCTCTATACATAGCCGCCCTCCACATCCCACCCAGTGACAACCCAGTGACAACGTGACTGTACTTGAAAATTTACTTTCCACACTCGCCTCAGACCTCCACAATGAGACTATTATAATGGGAGATGTCAATATCAACTGGTCCGCACACACAACCTTATCCCCCACTACCTCCATAAACCTACATGGTTTCTCCCAATTAGTCACAAATCCAACCTACACCACCAAATCCGCCACCCAACTCCTCCATACTTGATTGGACCCTTGTATCCCATCCTCACAAATATCACTTCCCCAGAACCCTTCCCTATAGCCTAAGCGACCACTCTCCTACCAAAGTTCTCTGCTTTACCCAACACACACTCAAACCCCACATATTTAAAACCTGCCATAAGGTCAAAAAACTTTGACCCAAACGTACTCAACTATCAGCTCTCCCTTCTTGACCTTTCTCAAACATTTACCTCTTGAGGAAGCAGTCATGGAATTTAACAGCACATTCCTCAGCATTTTAAACTCCCCGGCACCCGATCAGGATTAAATCCACTGTCTCTCCCTGGCTTACGGCTTACTCCCTCCACGCTTTCACTAATGGCACAGAGAGACACTCAATGGAAACTGTGGATTAAAACCAAACTGCCCATCAAAACCAAACTGCCCATTCACCTACAATAATACAGACAACTTTGTAACCAGGCTAAGAAATCAAACAAAAATGACAAAAGAAATTACTATACTAGCCCCCTAAATCACACCTTTACAACACCCAAAAATGCTGGCATACTATAAACAATATCCTACATCCAGGAAACCCAGCCACCCCCCACTTATTCCTCTCCAAACTGCTACCAACTTCAACTCTTACTTCATTGAGTCCATTAGCAAACTTATGAACCACTCCAACACCATATATAAATAAATAAATCAATTTTATGAGGGCCAGATTGTGCATTCCATGTTTATTTTTTTGAGACGGTTACAGACACATAATGTAACTTCCACTTTTCTGCACTGAGTAAATTGTAGTGTAAAATCTCTTTTTTTTTTTGCATCATCATAATCATCATCATCCCACTTTTTTCATTTTACACGGGTCCAGGGTGTAGTAGCCACTGTAGCCAACTTTCCAGATTCACTGCTGCTCTCTCCTACTTTTTTGACAGTTGTACCCAAAAGTGGCTATGATGGTAAGAGCAAACCAAGACTAAAAACAACTTTGTACAAATCCAAAAAAAGCCAGCAGTACAAAGTGTGTAGTTGAAAGGTTAGTGCTTTCGTTATTTATTAATTAGTACAAGAAATTGTTTACACTTCTCATTAAGACTAATGAGATGGAGCTTTAATCGGTAATTCCCACTTTGTGTTTATTTTTTTTTTAATTTACGTAGTCCAGTCGGAGTCGGTGAGACCTCAAGGACTTTAGCACATGAAGCCTGTCTGTCTAAGCCTGTCTGTCTAACTGCTCTTTAGCTTTCAATCAGAAGGGGGGGGGGTGTACTCACATAGTCAAAGGTGGGGTTTGGGAGTGGCTTGCTACTGCACATCGGGTGGGTTAATACACTTAAATATCGCCGTATGGTCCAACCCCCAAACAATTCTCTATACTCTTAGCTCCAGAAAAGTACTTCAGAGAGCCTTGGGAATTTCAGGGTTTGATATTCATTTTGCTCCATCCTGGGGTTGCAGGCAAACTCAGTTGGGCTTAATATTGGGGATAAGGGGAGGAGGAGCAAGAGCACTGGATCCTAAAATCTATAATGCCCCAAGTGAAATTTGAAGAGAAAATAAGGAAGCAAACAAAGCAAATCCATCATTATAGCAAGCACATAACTTTTAAGACAAAGACTCACGCTATAGTGGATGTTAACCAATTAGGATTTTTCCCCCTTCTTCCAGATATGGGAGCATAATCACCGTGCTACATACACTACAAAACGGCTAAGCATGCAACATTTTATCCCCCACCATCCCACCTCAAAGTAAACCAGAGACTGGTTGTTTTTTTCAAATTGTTAGGCCTCTGCTACAGGCACTAGTTCAGAGCACCTTTAAAAAGTACCAAGGAAAGGGTTTAAAAAAAAAAAAAGCCATACTCCAGAAATAACAGAAAAAGAGCCAATCCTAAGTCCAACAAAGATCATGAAAAGCATTCACGGTAGCTAGGAATGCAGCTTACAGTCAACAGAAACTTCTTAGACAAAAGATGAAAAAAAAGCAGGAGTCTTAAAGAGATTGTAGTACCAGAGCTGCTAAAAAAATAGCAACGTATTCACGCAGTGGGGAGTTGGAATCAGTAGTGTGGGGTTTAGCCTAAACCGTTTAGGGCGCCGGGGACGTACATGGATACGACCTGATCTATGAAGACGCCGCTCTTCACATCGTAATCAGGGACACTGTTGAAACCAGACAGGGCCAGAAATCGAACACCACGAACACTTTTGATACAGCAACACTGTTGAAAACCAATAGCACGGTGTGTCTATATGTATTTCCTGGAGAATTAAACTGGCGATAGTGTAGTGTACTGGCTCACCTGATGCGCAGTAGCAAGCATTAAACTTACGTCCAAAACTATGCAATGACTCTGACATTCCCTATTGTATTGTGAAATCCAAATTGTAAGAAAAGCCGAGAAAGAAGCTGACGTAAACATAAGGCTTTTTTAAGTAGCAAGTTTACAATTAAGATGGAATGAAAAGGAAGCACCATGAAGCATAGCCTTCCATGACGACAGCACATTATAGAAACAGCATTCAGAACTTTTAATTCTCAGACTGTCACGTTATTACCTCGAATATCCTGGTCAAACAATTCAAGACCCCTCCGTAACAAAGACGCAGACATTACGAAACAACTATTCTTGGACCAGGACAACTGTTACGTAAATGCCATTTCACTGTTCCCACACTTACTTTCTGTCCACGATTTTAGTCCGTCACTAAAAATGCTTCCCCAACTTCCAGTGTAACAACATTTGCTAACCGAAAAAATGGAGTCTATGCAAACTTATCGTATTGTTACCAAAGTCCTGTTCTAATCATGCACGCTCGATACCAACATATATTTTTTTATGTGTTTATTTGCTTTTTACCTGTTTAATCCAGATGAGGGTCGCGAGAAAAGCGCTTTTCTGGCAAATCGTAGAAGTTTTAGCTAGATAATAATAGACATTTTGAGTTTCCAATTTGTTATCATTCAAGAAAATGCATATTGGTGCAAAAACTGCTATTGTTTCAAGTTTATAAGCTACATACACCTCAACTGTTCGCAGAATGTCCAGATTTTTGCCTGATATTTTTAGTTTGTTTCTCATAAAACTTGTGGTTTTCTGGCAAATCACCGAGTCCTGAAGTCAATGTAGCAATAACCCACGCCTGGGTGTGGGTAATGCTGGATTTACCCACGGTTGGCGTAGTTTGGTCGGTGCCCAAGGGACCAAACAAAGCCAACCGTGGTAAATACAGCATTACCACACCCAGAAGTGGGTTATTGCTATTATACCATGACATTATTTAAGAAAAGAAACTATTACTTTTCTTAAATAATGGCATAGTAGAATGCCTGTTTACTGCCCTTCCGCAGATGTCTGGCATCCGCGGCAGGTCTGATGTACTGCGCCTCGCGGTACATCAACGCTAATGGGCAAAAGCAATGGAGAAAGCAAGATCTCCGTTGCTTTTTTTACTGTTTTGCTATGTTAAATGGGTTTAACATAGCGAGACAATTAAAATAAGCAACGGAGATGTCCGTTGCTTATTTTAAAACTGTCTCGCTATGTTAAACCCATTTAACATAGCGAAGTAAAAAGCAATGGAGATCTTGCTTTCTCCGTTGCTTTTTAAAACCTGTCTCGCTATGTTAAATGGGTTTAGCATAGCGAGACAGCTTTAAAATAAGCAACGGAGATCTCCGTTGCTTATTTTAAAGCTGTCTCGCTATGTTAAACCCATTTAACATAGTGAGACAGTAGAGTTATACTAATGGAAAAAAGTCCGGGCGCCCGGACCTTTTTCCATTAGTATAACTCGATTTACAATGTGCACGCTGGCCAATCAGCGTGCACGTTTTGGGGGGGTCATGGTATAATAAATAATAACATGCATTAGAGACTCAGACTTCATAGCCTTTTGCATAGAAATCAAATCCCATGTCCCCCCCCCATGTTAGCATTTTGGGGGGCCCCAGCAAATGTCAAATTGGGGGCCCCATCTAAGTAACAGCATACTGGAGGGATGGGTTCATCTCCCAAAGACTGCCCATACTCGAATAAGCTCCCCATTCATGTCAAGCAGAGCACTTCGCTGACCCCTCTTCAAGAAAAATCTTCACGAGTGGATGGATAAAAGTTCATTCCAAGGATCATTCCAGTTGCCCTATTGGATAGGGGCACTGTGAACTAACATCGGGTTGGCACAGTGCCTGGGCGATTTTTTGGGGCTAGGTTTGTAAAGGCTCCATGGCAATTAGCCTAGTACAGACCTATGAACCTGTCACTGCGACCCCTCCTACACAAGTTTGTAATTCACGCTGCGGAGTTTTAGGAGTAATATGCATGGATTGAACTGTTAACTACAATCCACTTACATAGTGCAAGCCTGTGAACCACACAATGTTGGCCCATCTCACAGAGAGAATTTCACAGTTACTGGCATTTAGTTGCAATAAAGATACACTGCAACAACTCTAGGTATGGGACTGAATTTAAGTGAAATTTTGCCCTAGGCATGGCTTACCGTTTCACCCCACCAGACCCACTTCCTCCAGTGTTCCTCTCTTTTTTCCCCATCTAAGGTTCCTCATGCCATGCACATTACCTTTTTTCTTCCTTTTCTCACATTTTGCCTTACTCTTCAGCTTTTTCAAGAAGCCATGATTTTCTCTATGCTCTAAAGTTTATTTTAATTTGCTTGTTTCTTTTTCACAACCTTTTCACCCATTCTTGGCCTGAACAGAAATTATGACTAAGGAAAGAAATTCAGTGCTGCTATTTGCTGTTCAACCTCAGATTTCCTTGCATCCTTTCAACACACCTTTCCTGATCAAGATAGTACAGCACAGTAAAAATTGTTTAGGAAGTAACTCAATTAAATAAAGGTCCCAAAAAGCCATAGGGTTATAGATGCTCTAGGATGTCTTTTAGAGCATTTTTCCCAACATTTTAATCCAACTGTGTCCTGAACAAAAATATTGACTAAGTAAAATTTTCAGTTTTATTTTTTTCTTTAAAGGAAGACATAAGTTGTGCCCAAGGCTTAATGTTCAAAGCTTACAAAATAATAACACAATAAAGTTACAAGACAATTTTGAAGATACACAAATCCTATTTGGGAATACTGCCTGTCTCTTTATCCCCCCCCCCTTCCCAAAAAAAAAAAGACAGCCACTGCTTGTCCATCCCTGTGGCATTAAACTAGGATGAAAGCAGAGGTTCAAATGGCCTCAGCCAAGGATTTCAAGTGACTACTGTCATGCATATACATAGCATTCATCCTTACTCCTCACGCCTACCCCCAAAGTCAGTCACCTGTATAAGTGAATGATGTGTGACTGTGAGAAAAGTGAAAAAAATATTTCAGTAACCTTTTCCACTTTGTTACTGCTATATAGTACACTGCCTCTACACTACTTATAGAAGCCTCCTCACCTCTGAAGTCTGTGAGAAAAGTAAGAGTAACAATGACCACACTGTCCCCAGCCTAAACACAAGCTATAATGACCTTCTGTGCCTTCTCTAAGGTTTGATTGTGATGAAAACTAAAGAAGCAATGACCACATAATCCCCTGCTTTCCACACAACCTACAGCAACCTTCTGTACGCATATCTGAGCAAGGCTGGTTTTAGAATGGGTTTGGCTGAGGACGAGGCCACCACTAAGTCCATGTCAAAATCCATTTACACAGTTTGGGGTATGGGAGCTACTAGACTCTTAGAAGCTCAAGTGTATGAATATTCTGTGATGAATTGTATGCCTTACTTTTGAAATATAAGTATTTGTTAGCTGCATTTTTTACTATTACTCAGACAAGTTATGTATGAGCCTGACATTATCATGTGTGTGTGTGTGTGGGTGTGTGTGTGTGTGTGTGCGCACGCGCGTGTGTGTGTGCGCACGCACAGATAAAAATCAGTGATTTTTTTTACACAGAAACACACACATACATATACATATACATATACACATACACACACACACACACACACACACACACACACACACACACACACACACACACACACACACACACACACACACACCTCGTTTACCTTCAGGGTAAAGGGATAAATTCTGTCTCACCTACTGCATGTTTCTGAGGTGTTGGGTTTAACCAGAATACTGGATAGATGCAAATACAGACAAGGAGGGTTTCCAGACTCCATACAGAAAAAAAAACATAGCCAAGAACTCAATCAGAATGGAACGCTGTGAGATAGCATTGCTGCTCCCTGCACCACAGGGGCAATGAATAGTTGCTTTCACACACATCC
>NC_056725.1:705978100-706003100 GCF_019279795.1 Protopterus annectens | reverse complement strand
TTTTATTGAAAGAAAAACTTCTGTATAAGGAATCTGTGTATATTTTAAAATACAACACACTGGCTCCTTTGGGGCTAAATAGTGAAGAAAATTGGAAATGTCTGTTTTAGAGAAACATTTAATTGTTTAATTGTTTAACTGGAATTTTGATGTCAACTATTGAATGAGTTTGAGGTATATAGGGTGCTGTTTGTATTATGTTCATATATTCCTTGAAGGTGGTTGCACCGAGGCGCTAGAAGTGATTAAAGTGTTTGTGATTTTACATTTTTTAGTTTGAATTTTCTTTGTTTCATTCTCTTGCAGTTTGGATCTGTATAAGTAGTTAACAAGTTTTGGTGGGTAGTGGTGTTGTTCATAGGTTTATAGATTAGTACTAGGTGAACTGCAATTTTGGGCCATTTTAAGCCTAGCCAATTACCCCATGTGAGAATCAAACCCTGCTCCTTGTGTTTGTAAGGAAAATACCTTAACCATTATGCCACCTCCCTCCCTATCTAACTCTGGAAATGAGAGCCAGAATGTAAGTCTAAATGCGGGGCAATTTTTTGATGCTTATCTTAATGAAAGAACAAAACATGTGTCTAATCCATTTCTGACTGTGGGGCAAACCCTAAATCCAATACCTGTGGAGAAAAAGGATTTCTGTGATAAATTTTACTGTGGTGGTGGTGCTGCGGCAGCATTGTCGCCTCACAGTAAGACATTGTCCTGTTCGATTCGCAGCTAGAGCATCTTCTGTGTCGAGACATGCGTGAATGGGCGTACCTTCATTGAAGGTTGTGTGTCAGGGCCGGCAACTCGGCATGTAAAAATCTACTGCCAATAATTAGCGGACCGGAGTTCCACTGTGGCAACCCCTAACCGGGAAAAGCCGAAAGACACAACAACTAGAAAAAGAAGCGAAGTTGCACTTTAATATTTTGGGTCTACAAATGTATATCAAACTTGATGTCACACCCAGGGGGTTACGTTTTGTAAAAAATCCAAGTACTCCATTTGATGTTAACTGCCCCCTAGACAAACAGT
The DNA here is from genome assembly GCF_019279795.1 of Protopterus annectens. Lineage (NCBI taxonomy): Eukaryota > Metazoa > Chordata > Ceratodontiformes > Protopteridae > Protopterus > Protopterus annectens. Next base: position 706,002,071 of record NC_056725.1, on the reverse strand, counting down.
TTAAAGAATGGTGGCTTGCTGCAGCACATAAATGTGTGTTGGACTGGCTGCATATTTTGCTTGAGAGAGATCAAGCAAAGCAAAAGAAACTAAAACAGGAATTAACAGTATTATCTGGTGAAATTTCAAGGTCATTGAGTACCAGTAACTTGAAAAATTTGATGGACAAAGTTAGTAGTAAGTTGAGTGCTCTGGAAACTGAATTGGTAGAATATAAAAAAACTAAATTGCTGAGAGACATTGGGGACAATGAGAATGCATGGGCCTTTGTTACTTCAACCAATCGCAGGCCGAGAAATGAGCAACGTAAGCAAGAAGGTATGAAAAGGTCCCACTCAGTTTCTTTTGCTTCCTTGAAAAGAGGAAGCTATAGTGATGCACGTGACAGCGAAGATGGTGACTTTCCCCCTTTACCTCCAGCACAACAAGCAGAGGAACACCAATGACATTTTTGGAGTGATGAGGTCCACAAACACGGTCAGAAACAGAGTAGAAACAACATGAACGGTACCTACAGAAAAGACTTTAAAAACGGACAGTATAACAGTAAGGAATCCAGATGGTATTTACTGCAGTGTTAGTAGAAGTAATGTAAACATTGTCATAAATTTGTCTAACTGTGAATTATCAGAAGAACAATACACAGTATTAAATCTAGGTTTGAAATTTATACCAACGGTAATTTATAGATACCACATTTTAACGCAGGAAATTTATTGTTTGGTACGTAAATTGCATTTAAAAATATATTGTGCAGATGGGTCAGATTTTTGTGAGCCCAGTTCTGATTACCAAGCATCGGAAGAATGTTTTTATTCATGTTGTGAAGAGGAATACATGAAATTTATGAACCTGTAACAAAAAATGCATATTGTGCAATAGAGACAACTTGTATTCCTAGTAAGAGTAAGTTTATTCCCCCTTTTCAAAATGAAAATGTCTCACATTTTAGCTGTATGGTTGATTTTGGTGTTGAAAATATTTGTAGAGATGTAATGAACAATAAGAAAAATGTTAGGTACAATTTAACATATAAAGAGTGGAAATCTTTGCAGGATATGAAAAATAGAAATGACCTAGTTGTTAAACCAGCCAATAAAGGCAAAAGGATTGTACAAATGAATGCACTGCAATATCATAAAATGTGTTTAGATCACTTGTCAGATTCAGAGGTGTATGAAATAAGTGAAAAGAAGTTTTATGAAAGGGCTTCAATTGAATTTCAAGAACTACTAGAAAAGGGTATTAATTTGAGTTATTTTTCAAATGAAGATGTGGAGAAAAAATTGTATAATAAGAGTAGTGAATTAACCATCTTCTTTTGTTTACCCAAAATACACAAGAACATGTATGAACCACCAGGTAGGCCCATTATTTTAGCGTGCAATTATTTCCTTCACAATGTGGATCTTTTATTACACAAATTATTACTTCCTTATGTTCAAAAGATCCCATCGTATATACAGGACAGTTTTGATTTTTTAGGCAAAATCTCTTTGATCATTTGGAATACAGGAATGTATTGGTTAGTCTTAGATATTAAGAGTCTGTATTCCTCAATAAAGCATAAAGACAGCCTCTTATTTTTATTATATGTTTTAGGAGATAGTCCTCTCTCTAATTATATAGTAGAATTTGTAGATTTTTGTTTAAAGAACAATTTATTTTTTTATAATCAGATGTATTGACAAAAACAGGGAACAGCCATGGGGGCACCTTTTGCCCCCATGTATGCAAACCTTTTTCTGGCTTTTTTGAAGTAAAATACCTGTATAGGCAGGAGTTTGTTAAGGAACATGTTAAGTTTTATTTTAGGCATATAGATGATTTAATTTTTATATGTGAGGGAGGTCATGATAAGGTTAGGAAATTTATTGGTGATTTGCAGCATAATCCTTTTGGCCTCTCTTTTGATGGTCTACAACAGGGTAAAAAGGTGGCTTTTTTTGGTTATTTTACTGGAGGGTAAGGAAGATGGCATTATTTATTCTGGTGTGCATAGAATGTTTGTTGATGGCAGCCAGTATCTCCATGGCTCCAGTTGCCACACTCCCCATTTAATAGAGTCACTTCCTTACTGGGAATTTGTACAACTGTCTAGAATTTGTAATAAGGAGGATAATTTGCAGTTGGAAATTAAACGGTCAGCTGAAATGTTTTTAAGAAGAGGTTATAATTCTGAAAATATTAGAGAGGCGGAAAATAGGGCCACCAAAAAGGATGACAGACAACAAGTTATTAAACGGGATATCTTGAGAGAACAGAAAGGCTCTTATGTGGAACAAAATAAAGAAGGGAAGATATACTTTTATCTGTGTATACTGTTAGAAGTGAAGAAATTATAAATACAGTTAAATATTATTGGGATTTGTTTTTGAGGAGATAAAGTTTTATCAAACATATTACCTACACATGTATCTATATCATATGAGAGGGGTAAAAATCTGAAAGACATGTTAGTACATGGGAGATTTGTTCTTCCAAGTGTAGGCAATCATAAGTTTCCAGTATACTTGGGTACCAAAAGATGTATGAATTGTTCTGTATGTTCACATATAATAAATTCATTTGATTTTATTAAGAATGTTAAATTTACACCTACAGGAACATTTTCATGTAGTAGTAAGGTAGTTTATAGTCCCACTGTAGTGGTGCTGTGGTAGCGTTGTCGCCTCACAGCAAGACGTTGTCCCGTTCGATTCAGAGCTAGAGCGTCTTCTGTGTGGAGGCATGCGTGAATGGGCGTGCCTTCATTGAAGGTTGTGCATCAGGGCTGGTAACTCGGCACGTAAAAATCCACTACCAAACATTAGCGGACCGGAGTTCTGCTGTGGCGACCCCTAACCGGGATAAGCCGAAAGACACAACAACAACAACAACAGTAAGGGGGTAGTTTATGTGCTGAAATGTCCATGCAATTTATTTTATATTGGTGAAACGAAAAGGATGTTTTGTATAAGATTGATGGAGCACATAAGAGATATTAAAAATCAAAAGGAAGAAAAAGTTATTTCTGCACATTTTAAAACTAAACATAATTGGGAACCATTTATTATTGCACGGGAGTATCTTGGAACAAATTCATTCTGTATATGGAAATTAATTTTTATTGAAAGAAAAACTTCTATGTAAGGAATCTGTGTATATTTGAAAATACAACACACTGACCCCTTTGTGGCTAAATAGTGAAGTAAATTGGAATATCTGTTTTAGAGAAACATTTAATTGTTTAATTGTTTAATTGGAATTTTGATGTCAATTTTTGAGTGAGTTTGAAGTATAGAGGGTGTTGTTTGTATTATGTATGTATATTCATTGAAATTGGTTGCACTGAGGCACTAGAAGTGATTAAAGTGTTTGTGATTTTACAGTTTTTACAGTTTGAATTTTCTTTGTTTCATTCTGCTGCAGTTTGGCTCTGTATAAGTAGTTAACAAGTTTTGGCGGGTAGTGGTATTGTATTATAATATTTCAATGTCTTCAGATCCAAATACAGATGTTCCTCTTGTATTTCATTAGGATTCCACCTCTATACTGGGAGCAGTTGGTGGATTTGGGTCCCTTTTAGGGTCTCAAAAGACAATGGAACATTATTTGAATGCTGCAGAGGGTCTATCTAACTCTGGAAATGAGAGCCAGAATGTAAGTCTAAATGCGGGGCAGTTTTTTGATGCTTATCTTAATGAAAGAACAAAACATGTGTCTAATCCATTTCTGACTGTGGGGCAAACCCTAAATCCAATACCTGTGGAGAAAAAGGATTTGTGTGATAAGTTTGAATGATTGCTAGAAAAAGAAGCAAAGTTGCACTTTAATATTTTGGGTCTACAATGGTGTATCGAACTTGATGTCACACCCAGGGGGTTATGTTTTGTAAAAAAATCTGAGCACTCCATTTGATGTTAACTGCCCCCTAGACAAACAGTTTAAAGAATAGTGGCTTGCTGCAGCACATAAATGTGTGTTGGACTAGCTGTATATTTAGTTTGAGAGAGATCAAGCAAAGCAAAATAAACTAAAACAGGAATTAACAGTATTATCTGGTGAAATTTCAAAGTCATTGAGTACCAGTAACTTGAAAAATTTGTTGGACAAAGTTAGTAGTAAGTTGAGTGCTCTGGAAACTGAATTGGTAGAATATAAAAAACTAAATTGCTGAGAGACATTGGGGACAATGAGAATGGACGGGCCTTTGTTGCTTCAACCAATCGCAGGCCGAGAAATGAGCAACGTAAGCATGAAGGTATGAAAAGGTCCCACTCAGTTTCATTTGCTTCCTTGGAAAGAGGAAGCTATAGTGATGCACGTGACAGCGAAGATGGTGAATTTCCCCCTTTACCTCCAGCACAACAAGCAGAGGAACACCAATGACATTTTTGGAGTGATGAGGTCCACAAACACGGTCAGAAACTGAGTAGAAACAACACGAACGGTACCTACAGAAAAGATTTTAAAAATGGACAGTATAACAGTAAGGAATCCAGATGGTATTTACTGCAGTGTTAGTAGAAGTAATGTAAACATTGTCATAAATTTGTCTAACTGTGAATTATCAGAAGAACAATACACAGTATTAAATCTAGGTTTGAAATTTATACCAGCAGTAATTCATAGATACTACATTTTAACGCAGGAAACTTATCGTTTGGTATGTAAATTGCATTTAAAAATATATTGTGCAGTTGGGTCAGATTTTTGTGAGCCCAGTTCTGATTACCAAGCATCGGAAGAATGTTTTTATTCATGTTGTGAAGAGATACATGAAATTTATGAACCTGTAACTAAAATGCATATTGTGCAATAGAGACAAGTTGTATTCCTAGTAAGAGTAAATTTATTTCCCCTTTCAAAATGAAAATGTCTCACATTTTAGCTCTATGGTTGATTTTGGTATTGAAAATATTTGTAGAGATGTAATGAACAATAAGAAAAATGTTAGGTACAATTTAACATATAAAGAGTGGAAATCATTGCAGGATCTGAAAAATAGAAAAGGGGTGGGAGGATGGCATAATGGTTAGGGTATTTACCTTGCAGACACAAAGTGCAGGGTTTGATTCTTACATGGGGTAATTAAAGGGGCTTAAAATGCACAAGGGCCAAGGGCCCTAGTACTAAAACCTACCTACCAACCTAGTTGTTAAACCAGCCGATAAAGACAATAGGATTGTAATAATAAATGCACTGCAATATCATAAAGTGTGTTTAGATCACTTGTCAGATTCAGAGGTATATGAAATAAGTGAAAAGAAGTTTTATGAAAGGGCTTTAATTGAATTTCAAGAACTACTAGAAAAGGGTATTCATTTGAGTTATTTTTCAAATGAAGATGTGGAGAAAAAATTGTATAATAAGAGTAGTGAATTAGCCATCTTCTTTTGTTTACCCAAAATACACTAGAACATGTATGAACCACTGGGTAGGCCCATTATTTCAGCGTGCAATTGTTTCCTTCACAATGTAGGTCTTTTATATTATTACTCCCTTATGTTCAAAAGATCCCATCGTATATATAGGACAGTTTTGATTTTTTAGGCAAAATCTCTTTGATAGTTTGGAATACAGAAATGTATTGGTTATTTTTAGATGTGACAAGTGGAGTACCACAGGGTTCCATCCTGGGACCACTCCTGTTTGGTATCTACTTCTCTGAAGTGCAGGCTAAGACAGAAGGCCTCTGGCTAACGAAGTTCGCAGATGACTGCAAACTAGGAGCCATAGTCAAGTCCCCAAATGATGTGAACATCCTACAGAAGGGCCTCTCTGAGACAGATGCCTGGTGTCAGAGCCATGGCCTCAAGCTCAATGCCAAAAAGTGCAGTGTCATCTCCTTTGGTAAAAACTCTGTACCCATGAACTACCACATAGGCAACAATCTACTTAACACCGAATGCGTGATAAGAGACCTTAGGACCCAGGTGGACAGTAGTCTCTCCTTTGATAGTCACATCGCCACAGTAGTCAGGAAGACCTTCTACATGGCACACCTTATCATAAAAGGGTTCTCATCCAGGAAAAAAGAGGTCATCATTGCCCTCTACTCCACACTCATTAGACCCATTATAGAGTACAACGCCCCTTTTGGAATGTACCTCACAAGACATCCACAGCAGCTGGAAAGGCCACTGAAGTACCTCACAAAGAGGATTACTGGACTCAAACAAATGCCCTACACTGACCGTCTCAAAAAACTCCAGCTTTACTCCGTAGCATATCGGCTACTCCGAGGTGATCTCTGCCTAACATATAAAGCTGTGTCAAACCCAGAGTTGTTGGACATGCTACACCTAAAGAAATCCCAATCCCTCCGAGCTACATGGTCTAGGGACCTAAACCTTGTCACCACAATAAACAGGACATGCTGGAGGGTAGATTCCTATCCCAGAGACTTCTCATACTCTAGAACAGGCTACCCATCTATGTCAAGCAAAGTTCTTCATTAGCACTCTTCAAGAAAAATCTTGATGAGTGGATGGGAAATAGGAAATACACCCCGGGGATCACTTCTGTGTCTCTGCTTGACAGTGACACAGGAAAATAACTTTCTTGGGTGGTGTAAGCCAGGGAACCTTCTTGGCTAGGCTTACGTAGGCCCTTGGGCCGATAGCCTACAACCTACCTATGAACCTATGAACCTATGTTAAGAGTCTGTATACCTCAATAAAGCATAAAGACGGCTTCTTCTCTTTATTATATTTTTTAGGAGATAGTCCCCTCTTTAATTATTTTGTTTAAAGAACAATTTCTTTTTTTATAATAATCAGATGTATAGACAAAAACAGGGAACAGCCATGGGGATACCTTTTGCCCCCATGTATGCAAACCTTTTTCTGGCTTTTTTGAAGCAGAGTTTGTTAAGGAACATGTTAAGTTTTATTTTAGGTATATAGATGATTTAATTTTTATATGTGAGGGGGGCTATGATAAGGTTAGGAAATTTATTGGTGATTTGCAGTATAATCCTTTTGGCCTCTCTTTTGATGGTCTACAACCGGGTAAAAAGGTGGCTTTTTTTGGTTATTTTACTGGTGGGTAAGGAAGATGGCACTATTTATTCTGACGTGCATAGAAAGTTTGTTGATGGCAGCCAGTATCTCAGTGGTTCCAGTTGCCACCCTCCCCATTTAATAGGATCACTTCCTTAATGGGAATTGGTACAACTGTCTAGAATTTCTCATAAGGAGGATAATTTACAGTTGGAAATTAAACGGTAAGCTGAAATGTTTTTAAGAAGAGGTTATAATTCCGAAAGTATTAGAGAGGCAGAAAATAGGGCCATCAAAAAGGATGACAGACAACAAGTTATTACAAGGGATATCTTGAGAGAACAAAAGAGCTCTTATGTGGAACAAAATAAAAAAGGGAAATATACTTTTATCTGTGTATAATATTAGAAGTGAAGAAATTATAAATACAATTAAATATTATTGGGATTTTTTTATGAAGAGATAAAGTTTTATCAAGCATATTACCTACACATTTATCTATATCATAAGAGAGAGGTAAAAATCTGAAAGACATGTTAGTGCATGGGAGATTTGGTCTTCCAAGTATAGGCAATCATAAGTTTCCAGTATGCTTGGGTACCAAAAGATGTATGAATTGTTCTGTATGTTTACATGTAATAAATTCATTTAATTTTATTAATAATGTTAAATTTTCACCTAAAGGAACATTTTCATGCAGTAGTAAGGGGTAGTTTATGTGCTGAAATGTCCGTGCAATTTATTTTATATTGGTGAAACGAAAAGGATGATTTGTATAAGATTGATGAACATAACAGACAATAAAAATGAAAAGGAAGAAAACGTTATTTCTGCACATTTTAAAACAAAACATAATGGGAACCATTTATTATTGCAGGGGAGTATCTTGGAACAAATTAATTTTGTATACGGAAATTATTTTTTTTAAAAGAAAAACTTCTGTATAAGGAATCTGTGTATATTTGAAAATACAACACACTGACCTCTTTGCGGCTAAATAGTGAAGTAGATTGGAAATGTCTGTTTTAGAGACAAATTTAATTGTTTAATTGTTTAACTGGAATTTTGATGTCAATTATTGAGTGAGTTTGAGGTTTATAGGGTGGTGTTTGTATTATGTTCGTATATTCCTTGAAGGTGGTTGCACCGAGGCACTAGAAGTGATCAAAGTGTTTGTGATTTTGCAGTTTTTACAGTCTGAATTTTCTGTTTCATTTTGCTGCAGTTTGGATCTGTATAAGTTGTTAACAAGCTTTGGAGGGTAATGGTGTTGTTGTATTATAATAAGAGATGACTTGTGTCTAGCATACGAGGCATCCTACAACCCTTTACAGATAGATCTACTGCACATCAGCAAGTCAAGTGGCTTCAGAAATACTCGGTCTAGGGATCTCAACCTTCTGCAGCATCAGTAGAATGGTTTGGAGGGACAGGTATATCTCAAAGAGGATACTACTGCTATGGAACAGACTCCCCATCCATATAAAATAAAGTTCATAACTGTCCATTTTCAAGCTTAAGTTATATCTATGGATCATCATCATCATCAGACCCCCTTTTCACATTTTTTTTCTACATGGGGTTGGGGTATCATGTTAACTGTCACCAACTCTCTCGATTCAGTGCCACACTCCTGCCTTTTTCAACACTCATTGCTGATTGTCTCAGATCTCCTTTCACACAATCCATCCACCTCTTTGCTGGATGTCCTCACTTCCTCTTACCTTCTTCCTGTCTGTCCCAAATCTTCCTCACCAGATTTTCTTCTGCTTTTTCTGCACATGTCCAAACCACCGTAATCTGTTCTCTTTCATCTTTTCTGCAATTGCAGCTACTTTGGCTTCTGCTCTTATGTCCTAATTTCTATGTCTGTCCCACAGTGTGCATCCTACCACCCTTTTCATGCACTTCATTTCCATCACCTCTAGCGTTTTCAACCTGTTCTGTCATTACTGCCCAGGTTTCTGTACCATACTGTAGTACTGTCTTGTACACTTTACTTTTCAGCTTCTTTGTCATTCTTCTGTCATAGACTACACCTAACACTATGGCAGTTAGTTGCAGCCTCTCTGATTCTAACTTTGACCACTTCATTCAGACTTCCCTTCTCCTCTACCACCCGTCCCAGATACTTGAAGCTGTTTACCTGTTCCATTATCTTCCCTTCTATCTCTATTCTCAGCCTCTTCTGATTTCCCTAGTTTGCTGCCATTGCCACTGTGCTTCATTTCATCCCATGTGCCTTCAGTTTTTCATTGGATTCTCCTATCCTTTGCTGAAGTTGTATCTCATTGTCTGCCTGTAATGCCACATCATCTGCATACAACAACTTTGTTGATCTGTCCCCTCTGACCTGTTTGCTATTGTAATCCATCACCAGTATGAACAGCAGTGGGCTCAGAGCTGAACCCTGGCGTACACCCACTCCTACTGGGAACCCCTCTGTGAGGCTGAACACTGGTCATACTTAAGCCATTGGGTCCTTGTACATAGCCAGCACTAATTCTACCAATGTTTCTGGGACTTCAAACCACCGCAGTACTGCCCAGATCAGCTTTCTTGGGACCTTGTCATATGCTTTCTCCAAGTCTAGGAATGCCCTGTTGGACTCTCTCCTCATCTCTAGATTCTTCTCAAGTATCTGTGTCACTGCAAACATCGGGTCAGTCATGCTGCATCCTGATCTGAATCTGAACTGCTCATCTCCCATCTTACATTCTACTACTCTACATATCTGTTTATCAATCATCCTCTCCAGAACTTTCATGCGATATGATAGGCGTTTGATGCCTCTGTACTGCCCACAGTTGTGGATGTCCACTTTGTTCTTGTATGCTTATTCTCCAGTCATCTGGGATATGCCTTTCTCTCCACACTGCTATTAGTACCCTCAGGAAACATTTCTCCTCTATCTCGCCCAGCTTCTTTTATTTCTCCCCTATCTCACCCAGCATCTTTATCATATCTGCTGTGACATCATCTGCGCCTGCTGCTTTTCCTGACTTCACTTTCCTTAGTGCTGCTCTTACTTCTTCTAGGGTCGCCTCCCCTTCTTCTCTCATTGTAGGCTATTTCTGGGGCAGTACAGCTTCTGTGGGATTTTCTTCATTTAGAAGCTGCTGGAAATACTCCTTCTATCTGCCTTTGATATCCTGTGGACTGGTGAGCAGGTTGTTGCTGGCATCCCTTATGAAGGGTGTTTGACTATCTTCTTTATCTTTCTGTTTTTATCTTACAATCTGATATAGTTTCTTTGTGCCACTTACTGAGTCACTTTCCAGAAGTTGGTAGAGTGCCTCCAATGCCCTATTCTTTGCTATTGCAACTTTTTTTCTTAGCTTCTTTGTTAGCCAACCAGTAGTCCTTCCTAGTCTGGTCAGTCTTTTCTATCTCCTACTTCTTCCTGGACTCCATCTTTCTTTTGATGACTTTCTGGACTTCTGCATTCCACTACCAGCTTTCCTTATGTACCTTATTTCCATATCTGGCCTGTCCACATATCTTTTCTGTAGGCCTAACACATGCTGTTTTTAGGTGCTGCCATTCTTGTTCAGCTCCACCTATTTCCTCCTCTTCTTGCACTGTTATACTTTCTCGCCACTCAACTTCCAAGGCTTCAGCCTGGTCTCTGTTGACCTTAGAGACTTCTCTGACCACTGCTTGCAGCTGATTATGGCAACTAGTGGTTTATGCTGTGGACCTACTGTTTCACTGGGGATGACTTTACAATCATGGATTCTACCCCAGTGCCTTTCCCTTACTAGCAGGAAGTCTACCTGAATTGCATGTTTGCTACTCTTGTATGTGATTGTGTGATTGTCTCTCTTTCTGAACCATGTGTTGGCTATTATCAAGCTATTTGCCAGACAGAAGTCTAAAATGAATTCTTCTTCTTCTTTATTCCTGTTTCCCCACCTATGTGGACCCAGGCAGTCCTCATATCCTGCTCTGTCTGTTCCGATATGTGCATTCAAGTCACCCATTACCAACACCAATGTATCTTGTCCTGCTTTATCTAGTAGTTCCCGCAATTGCAGTCTGAATGCAATCTTTTCCTCACTATCGCAACCTTGCTGTGGAGCATAGGCTGAGATTATGAATACTGCCCTATCATTACACTGGAGTCTGATTGCCACAAGTCTGTCATTAATTCTGATGATATCCGTCACAGCCTTCTGAAGCCTGTCTCTCACCACAATTCCTGCACCATTTCTAGCCTGTCCTCCTGAGTAGTAGAGTCTGGATCCAAAGCCAAGTGGCTTTGCTGCACTGCCCTTCCATCTTATCTCTTGGTTACATAGGATGGCCAGCCTCCTCCATATCATCCACTTCCGAGCTGCATCCTGTTAGTGAACTTACATTAAGCGTAGCAATTCTCAGTTCATGTTTGGCAGGTTGATTGGTTTTACGTCCAGCTTTTGCTCCACAGAGCTATCCCAGGTAATCCAGGCTGGGCAACTAGACACCATCCGTCTGGTAGCTTATTGGCCCAGGAGTGCTGGGCTTTACGGCGGGCACGCACTGGCCAATAGGGGCAGATATACCCCTCTTACCATTAGCAAGGGTCCCTGGTGTAAGTCAGAGTAGGCCGGGTACTCAACGCACTTATCACCGGTAACTACTCATGCCCATTTTTGCAACATTAGTCAACATGACCGAATCACATAGAGCCATATTTTTACACCGTAGAGTGGTTAGCCCTGGCATGGTGTGCAGTCTGTGATCCATGTTCTCCTATCTTGAGGATACTGTGCACCACAGTAGATGTCCAAAGCAGTTGGTCTTGCAACTGTTCCCCCTGTAGGGCACCATGTAGAGTCTGTGCTGCTGCCTACAGCTCCATTCATTGGTGAGTTTGAGATGGAAACACTCAGTATGTTTTTGGATGTCAGAGAAACCACACAGAGACACATGGAGAATGTGCAAACTCCAAACAGGCATTGGTCGGAGGTCAGGATCAAACTCCAAACAGGCATTGGTCGGAGGTCAGGATCAAACCTTGTGCCTTATGCATGGGAGGCGAAGACTTTAACCATTATGCCATCTGGTCTCTTGATATCTATGGATGAGAAACATAAACTTTACCCCAGGACTGCCCCCACTAATAGACAGAGGCAGCTCCTAAATGCCTTATCCCATGCATGGGTCCCCCCAAATTATCTATGGTATGAGCCCCGTTATTCTCATTAGAAGTAATATATAAATTATTGATCATGGGATGGGTAAGGCCAAGCTATAACCAAATGGGATAGGTTATTTTGAGCACAAAAAGAGGAATTGGCTAAGCTTAAAATTTCCCATAATGGCAACTAGCCTAATACTTACCAATGAACCTAACTAAAATTTGCCTTGGTCTATACTCTAGTTTGAGTGGAGAATGAACCTAGCCATTTTTAGGCATCTGGTCGCTATTTGCAAGTGGGGTCATTTGCATACTTTTAGCTTTTCTGTATTATTATAAGTTGCCTGCATTTGCGCAAAGCTGCTAACTGACCAGCTGCACTTAACTTTGCACTGTATAAATGCAGGGACTTAGAACCTTAACTTTCACTATATAACTTACCCCACAAATTTCTACTGTAATTAATACTCATTAGTTGCATGACTAGTCCTTGGTTTGCACAGACCATTCATTGAGTATAATGCCCATTTTGTATGTACTTCTCCAAATCCTTGTCAGAACTGGAAAGACTGCAACACTTTCTCATTAAAAAAAATTCCCCAAAAAATCATGGGTTGAAACCATAAAAACAATAGAGACCATCTCAAAACTATGTCCCTCTTCTCAGTATCGTACATACTGCTAATAGGCAACCCCTGCTTTGTATATAGAGCCTTAACAGATGCAATCCTTCCTGACCTATTACACATTTTCAACTCCAGTGTTAGTGTGAACACTAAGTCAAGGAATCTCAGAATCTTCTGCAACATAAATATGACATGCTGTAGGGATGACTACTGATACTGTATTACAACATAAAGGAGGTGCTGCACTCTTGAGTGTACCATTTTTTGGATGAGACATTAAACCGAGGCCCGATCTGTTTGAGCTGGTGGTAGCTCAGGTGGATGAACGATCAGCACCTAGTGAAACGAGTAAGGACCCTTTATTTATATATATAAAAATCTTGTTTATAACATATTTACACATACTTACAAATGTACAACTATATAAATGTACAAATATATTTACACATATTTATAATTTCCTTTACAATCTTACTAAATTCCTTTTTCCATAACAACCAGCTAATTTGTTCCTAAAATCCATTTACCATATAAACCTAAATTAAAATTGTCCTTTTCTTTTAACATATTTTTTACTTCTATTTGTATAATAAACATATTTAATCATATACATGTTTATTTTATCCACTTGTTTTAGATCTTTGAAAAATCTTCTTTACATAATTTCCCCTATACCTTTTTCCCTCTTTTACGTCTCAAAAACACATGCTTCATAGTTTCTTCTCCTTGACAATGTAAACCAATTCTGTCACTTTTCTTTTTATTACCAGTCTCCACAAAAAGTCTTGATATTCTACTTTCTGATTACACCATTTGCTTTTTATTTTATATCTTTATTTTTTTTTCATCTATTACATTTCCCCAAGGTTTTACATAGTAATGTTTTATCACTACATTTTTATACCATACCTTTCTGTCTTTCTATATCATCAATTTTCATTTTCCAGAAAAATATTTTTCTTGATAACATTTTATTTATTCATTCATTCACTGTTTTTCTCTTTTACTGTTTTTTACTATACCCCCAAAAGTTATCATACTTACTACTAATCTCTTATTTTTTTAATCTATCCACTTTAACACTTTATTTATTTTATTTATTTACATTTGTTAACCAGGTAGTGTCTGACTGGGCTAGTAGCCCATTTTCAGCGGAGACCCAGAAAGAAAAGCTCCAGTACAGTGAATCATAGAATAACAGCTATTAGTTATATACATAAATAAACAATGCCTTATAACAAAGTCACATGAACAGCACAGTAATGAAATGAAAGTGTAAGAGTATACTTACACACGTTAAAAACAATCATATGTATAACTAGCATGCAAAAACTTACAGAGACTGTTCATACAATATAATCTGTAATCTGGATTGTTTGTCAGAGTGAGGTAATAAATGAAGAGTTATTTAAAGGTTATAATAAAGGAGATAGTGAATTAGAGAAAAGAGGAGTGATTAGCCAGGAGCTATACAGTTGCAGAGCCAGTGACTACTGAGATGCTACTTTAGAGCTATTTTAAAAGAGGAAAGATTTGTGTTAGTTTGAATGTGTTGAGGAAGAGTGTTCCTGTCCTTAGCTATTTTGTAGGAATAGAGGGAATCACTGTAACAGTTGTGAGGTTGGGTAACTTTTAGCATAAGTTTGTTGGATGATCTACGGGATCTACAGGTAGAGTTGGGTTGTATCAGGTTTGAGAGAGCCAGGCAGTTACCAAGGTTGTGAATGATTTTGTGAATAAAGATAAATTGGTTTTGTCATAGCATGTTGAAGAACAGAGCAGTGGTGTGTTTTATGGGGTGTATTGGCTACAAACTTAGCTATCTTGTTGTAGCATGAGGGTATGTAGAGACAAAATAAAAGAGTAAGATGGAAAAGTAGGGTGAGGTAGGGCCTCATAGTGGGAGGGAGTTTAATGTCACAAAATTAGAAGCTATGTAGAGTAGTATTGGTGGGGAGACTAGAGCTTTAACAATTGGCAAAAGTTGGAGAGAGTAAGAATTACTGAGTGAGAAGAGGGTTTCCAGTGAGTGATGTAGTGAGGGGGGGTGGTTAGGGATGGATGATTGGTGAAAGTGGAATGGGGTGTGGTTTACTTAAGTATAAAGGAAATGAAAGAGGGGGTGGGTGGGAATGGGGGTCGGGTAGAGGAGCAGAGTGACCCAGAGCACAGCGAGGGTGATCGGAGCAGGTTGGACCAGGAGCTAGAATAATCACTCCTGCAAAAACTATCAGTGAGGTAAGCTGGGGCATGTAGTTTTACAGAGTGGTATATACTATGATTATTGACCAGGAATCTTCTGCTCAATGTTATACTTTATTTTCATTAATAAGAAATTGAGAGAATGTGAAATGTTTCCCACACTACTTGGTACACATTTAATGAAGCAGCATAAATCACTGGCTTTATTAACCCTAACCCCCTTCCTTTTTATTTACATACAAAACTCCTCTTTTTTACTGAGTTTAATCTAGAAGCCCATATAAATGAAAAAAAATCTGCAAAAATTCCTTTTCAAATACTGTTGGTGACATACAAATATTTGCTAAGTATGCTATTTTTCCCAACAGTACTGAATTTATCAAATAATATTTTTTTCTGAATGGTAATTTATATGTTCTCCAGAAAAGACAGGTTTGCTTTGTTTCTTTTCTTGTTTTTCCCATTGAATTCTATTTGCATCTTTATTCCCAAATTTTATATCTATCAAACAAATTTCATCCATTGTAAAACATATACCTCCATTTCTACTGCATCACCTAAACCTTTACTTTTCTCTTTATTTAAAGCCATCTCTATTACCTCTAGAGACTCATTTGTGCAAATTATTACTTATTTCATCTAATTGTTGTTTTTTGCAAGTATCATAATATCATCTGCACAGAATTGGAATTCTAAACCCTTCAGGTGTTATATACCCCACCTCCTTCATTTTGTAATTTATTTCACATATTATCACATTCAAAATGTATGCAAATAGGACACAATTCATTGGGCATCACTGTCTTATACCACTCTTCATATACACTTCTTGGCTTAACCAGCCATTTACAAGTATTCTTACTTTATTATTACTATACTCTGACATTCATAATTTCCTAACTTTCTCACTTATATTATATTCTTTCATTATTCCCCAAAAGAATTTGTGTCCAAGTGTACCAAATGCCTTATTAAGGTCTCCTATCATGATTTTTGCTTCTTCTTTTCTATTCATAATATCATCCACAATTTCTCCGTCATTAATAATTCTTGATAATCTTCCCCTTTATGCTATATATCTTCCATAATATTTTCGTTTTTAGTTTCAAATCTCTTTTGTATTATTTTTATAAGGATCTTATAATCATTATTATTCAATATTATCAGTCACCGTTTTTTTTGTTTTCTATCTTCCTTATTCCACATGAATTTAGTATTCCAATACAAAGTTCTCTATGCTTAAAACCTTCATTTAACCATGCATTCAAAATCTTTAAAAATATTTTTTTTGCCAGTCCCTTAAATTTTTATACATTTCATACCCCATTCCATCCGGTCCTGCAGCAGAATCTGTATTTACTTGTCCTGATACTTTATCTAGCTCAATTAAAGAAATCTCCTTTTCCAACTCTTTATTCTCTTTTTCTATTTTTACTTTACATGTTTTCATGTTTTCTCATCACCTTCTTTTTTCTTTAAACATTTATTTTACATATTGTACTACACTATTCATAATCTTTTTCTGAGTTCTTTCTATTTCTAAAAACACAACAGACATGACCACATCACAAAACTCCTCTTTACAAGGTTTAATTTGTTAAATAAACTAATATAAACCAAATGAATGAAAACATAAAACATAAGCACTTTCATCTCAGTATTTGAAATTTCATCAGATTTTTCTTTAAATATCATATACCAGTCAAGCCATATTTTTAATAAATTGTTCTCGTAGTAATATGATCTTTCCATAACTGTATTACTAATCTCATTCTTCATTCCATGCTTTCTCATTTAATCTTTTATTTCCTTTGTCCATTTTTATATATTCCTAGTTTTCCTCTATCTCTAGCCATATTGCAAGATAATCAGAGCATCCGGTTTCAACTACCTTGCCTTCTCCTATAATTAAACCTTCTGATACTATAAAATAATCTGTTTCAGTTCTATACATACCCCTTTTGTAATTTCATGAATATTTGTCCGAAAGTTTTAACTTACTACATCTTATAACTTCTAAGACTTTTCTTATACCATTTCCTTTCTTTCTACGCTTGCCTCTTAAATTGCAATTAAAGTCACCTATTGTTATAATATTGATATTTATCACTACGTAATCTAAAATCTGATGAAATAAGCTTTCCTTTCCTTACAATTAGTATAAGTATATAATGTTATAATTCTATATACTTGTTCTTTCCATTTTAAATCTACAATGGTTCCAGGCCTTAGCAACCTTGTACAAGCACAGACAATGCCCAGCAGATTTGCTAGGTTTGTAGACAGACAGGAATTTTTGGTCACTGGATCACAATGGCTAACTGGGAATATAGTTGTGTAGAATGTGTTTTAGTACTAGACAGGCAGATGGATGCCGGATAATTTTATAGGTTGTGTAAATGTTAGTTGATGTGGCAGTTCTAATCAATTAAGGCTTTTCAGTGCTATTCAGTGGTGGTTCTGAAAGGGGTATGTGCAGCAAATTTTGCAACTTTGTTATAGCATTGTTCAAGTTTAATTTTTGTGAAGCCTTGAGCTTACTAAGGATGGGAGCAACATAAACAAGTGTTGGGAGGAGATAAATAGTGGTAAGTGTAATTTTAGTTGCGTCAGTGAGAAATTTTTGTCTCTGCAAAGTATCGCTAGTTTTTGATGAGTTTTTCTTATGCAATTTTGAATATGCAGTTCAAATGCAAGATTATCATCCACTATCACCCCTAACAGTTTGCTATGAGAAGTGAATTCAATGGTCATATTATCAAGAGAGAGAACTTTCAATTTTGTTTCTTCATGACAGAGGGATTTGGGGTAAAAAAGTAGTCTCTTTTTTTTGGGTTGAGCATGAGTTTTGAGTTACAAAGCCATGTTTTAGTGGCTGTTAAAGCTTCCTGAGTAATTTGTTGGAGTTGTACCATGTTGTCAGATGTGCAAATGAGAGTGGAATCATCTGCGTATTGTATTAGGGTGGATTGTTGTGTGGATGTATAGAGGGTGTTGGAAATGTAAGGAGGACAGGACCAAGGGTAGAGCCTTGTGGTACACTGGTAGTGACTGGGAGGTAAGGAGAGAGCATGGAGGGCCATTTTACTGACTGATATATATTGGACAGGTGGCATTTGAACCACAGGAGGGTGGGCTGAGAGAGATGTAGTGAGGACATGTGAAGTAGAAGTTTGCTGTGACAAACTGTTTCAAAGGCTTTAGACAAGTCTAGATCTATATTTTTCAAGTATTTTGGTGAAGGGAGATACAATTGTTATAGGCCTAAAGATATTAATGTCTATTGAATTTAAGGGCATTTGAAGTAGAAATTTGTTGTGACAAACCATGTCAAAAGCTTTAGACAAGTTTAGAAATAAGGAAGAGACTAGTCTGCAATTATCTCTATCTTTATTGACAGTATAGTGTATATGTTAGAATGGCAGAAGCCATGTTGTGTAAGGGTAAAGAGTTCTTCCTGCAGGAGATAGTCTAGCAATTGTTTTTGAATATTTTTTTCAAGTATTTTCATGAGGGGAGTTAAGAATGCTATTCCCTGCTATTTTTAAGTAATCGCTTGGAAGGTCATCAGCTGAAAAAGAGTATTGTTTAAGTTTGTTTAAGAGTAGTTTTATGTAGGATGTGGGCAGAAGTCAATTTACAACTGAGAGTGATCAGTTTATAGCCAAATAAAGCAATTAACAAACAGATGAAATGAAAACAGGCCATCTGTCATTTCCTGAGAGAAATAACTGGCATATGCAGTAAAGTTTACTGGTCAAGCAAAAGGGGACAGTTGTCAACTTCATTTGAGGTCCTTAGAGTGCACAGACTATTTCACTGAGACTTTCATTCACAGAGCCAGTGGCGGCTGGTGACTTCAAATCACAGGGGGGCTGCAGGAGACAGCTGAATGGGTGGGGTCAAGGGGAGGGGGTGTGGTCAACCAGAAAGGGGAGGGGCTATGCACAAAAACACAAAAAACTAACTTTAATTAAATATGCTGCCCTGGGTGGCAAACCATCATTATGAAAGTCCAATCAAGACAAAAATAAGTGTAGAAGAATAAAAATATTTCAATGCATTGGCTGCATGACAGCTTACTTAATATCTAGATGGAAACAATAGGTTGTGAGGCATGAAAAAATAAATTACTTTTTAAATACATTACTGGAATGCCAGTCAAAATCAAGTATAAGAAAAACCAGAAGCACTCAACTCAAACCACTTCTCCTTGCACTGCAGTCCTAATTATAATATATTCAGCTTTATTAAAGTACCAAGTAACATGCTGAAAGTAGAAATCTATGTGATGCCCCCACTTGTAAAAATGTTTCTTATCCAAAAAGACCTGCTGCCTGACAACTTGTTTCATGGGGAAAACATGATAAAAGTAAAAAATGAAAAGCAAACAAGAAACAAGCTCAAGATACATTGTTTAAAGGATTACTGTACAGGTTATGGACCACACATGATTGGCATTCTGTTTAGTTTACGGGTAAAGTCTGTAGAGATGACTGGAAGTCTCCAACAAGTGTAATGAGCTTTTTAAAATAATGGAATCCTGTCCTTTAATACCCAAGGCTTATACATTATCTAGTCAAGTATTCTCTGCATGGCAACAACAGAAAGGCTTTCAATGTTGGCAATTCTTTAACAGTATGCTTATTAAAGCTTACTTGCATCTTACAATCTCAGACAAGCTTACCTTATGGTCATTAAAGCATTGCTACTTAAAAACACAGAGCAACAGGCACTTTGAGTAATAAGCATAAATCAACAGTACAAAAATATGACAGAAACCAGACCATTCTGCAAAATCAAGGACAGATGAAAAGCCACTGTAGTACTTATGCAGTGTGTCCTCCCCATCCAAGGTAGATACAACTACTCCTTGCCTTGCTTGGACACATCCAGAGTCACTACATGGGGAGTGGGGTGCAACAAGCATGTCACAATTTGAAATCTCTCTGGCTGACTGTGATGACCCTGACACATTTGTCATACCTCTCAACCTCAAGAGCAAGAAATCTGGACAAAGCCATACACAGAAGTGGGACAAAGGCCCAACAATAAGGACAATTTTAAATATTGCTCTAATAAACTTAGAAAGATAATAGAATAGGTCTTGCATTAGTATGAATTTTCTGAAGGGTATAAAATCTGAAACTCAAATGTCTGTCATTTTCTAACTTCAGTCTTTAGTGATGTCACTAATTTGCCAAAAAACACAATTTTATGAAAAATGGACAAAACGTGATGCAAAAATATAAAATAGACACACAATACAGCTGCTACCTGTCAAAGAAGGGACACTTTAATATTAGTACTGCTACCTTGAGCAGCTGACAAAATATAAAAGAATCTACATGCATTTCAAGTAATCTATAACTTTGATTATTACAGTTATTTCTTAATTGTAAACCCTCCATGTTTTCTTCCAAAATTGCTATTTTTGGAGGGATTATAAGGGGAAGAGCAACATTTTGAGCCAAAAATTGGGGACAGTTGAGAGGTTGGCTATGCCTAATTCTATAAAGCAATTTATTTGCATGTACCTCTCAACCTGTTAATGCAGTAAATCTGAACAAGGCCAAATATATTGGGGCACATATAAACAGTACTAAAATTGCTCTTGTATAAACTGAGACAGTTGATAGAACAGCTCTTACTTTAACATGCATTTTTCTGAAGGTTATGAAGTCTGAAACTTAGAGTGACTTCTGGCAAATCATTTAGGAATTAAAACTACAAATTTTATGAACAAACCAAAAATAAGAAGCAAAAATCTATTCATTCTTTGAAAATCTGGAGAGTTGGGAGGTATAGTTCAGCTGGGCCTGTCTGAGTTTGCTGCCCTTCCCCCCTGACAAAATAATGGTTGAATGGAGCCTCTGCAGCCATTCCAATGAACCATTATACTTGGCTATTTCACTCCATTTACCATAAACACTAATGTGCATACTGCTTTACTTCTATGATGAGTTGGACTTCATTTGAAAGTTTTATTTTGTATTTTACAGCACAAACACTAAGTCATCTGTTAAACAAAGCAATGCAGTCTCACAATGAAAACTTAGCATTAAAACTTCTCTGCCCTTGAAACTCACATTCATTGAAACAGCATTGAAACCCATATTCAAAGAAAATACATTTTGACAGTGGCAGATAAAGATTAATTTTGGGCTGTTTTCGAATCATAGGCTCCTTGCATATGAAACATACATGTGCTCTTTGATACACCTTCCTCATTGTACTAAAATTATATTCCTTGTACAATACAGTACACTTGTTACAGGATGTTTTAAATTTGTTTTGAACATTTTTTCCAGTAAGCAATGAAACAAACCATATGCACCCATAATGGCAAAACTGTCCAGTTGAGAACATTTATCATAAAAAAGTCTACTCAGACTTCCACAGTCCACCATTATTAGTAAATATACACAATTCCACAGTCCACCATTATTAGTAAATATGCACAATTCCACAGTCCACCATTATCAGTAAATATGCACAATTCTACAGTCCACCTTTATCAGTAAATATGCACAATTCTACAGTCCATTATCAGTAAATATGCACAATCTCTGAAGTCAGTCATCTAAATAATTCCACATTAAAGAAATCTGTAACTAATGAAGTGGTTGCTGCTAGCAATCACCTTTATATTTCATGGTTTCATCGAAAAATAAAGTGTCTGTTGCCCCTCAGGAATAAATTGTCTATATTACATTAAAAAATGATAAGCTAGTAATAATATTGCAAGAGGAAATGGATGGCAAACTGATAACGAACTCATAGTTAGTATCTTCACCAAGGAGAACATTCTCAGTACGGCAGCATCTACCCCTTGTGGGAGTAGAACCCACAACCTTCTGCATCAAAAGCAAGTACACAGCCTGTTGTGCTATAGTATTAACTTGGCAAAGCACTAAACTTCTATTCCCTGCAGCTCTCAGTTCCTTGTAAAATCTACTCAATACTCAACTGCATCTCAACTTCGCAGCTCAAGAAAACTGGAAAAGCCAAAATGTATTTGGGGGTCAAAAGCCCAAAACAGGGACACATTAAACATTGCTTGTATAATCTTGGAAAGTTGCTAGAATAAAATGTTGTGTTGCCACCATATATTTTACTGCCAAGGTCCCTGAGCAAAAACAGTCAGAGTAACATACCACTACGCCACATCAGCTGCTTTGTAAAAGAGAGGAAGACTGAAACTTAAATGGCTATCATTTAGTGAATTCAGTTCTCACCATAGCTGTCAACCTCTTAGTACAAAACACCTGGACAAACCCAGTAATGAGGGAATACAGCCCTCAAACATATTCAGTGAATTCAGTTCTTGCCATAGCTGTCAACCTTAGCACAAAACCTGGACAAGCCAATAATGGGGAATACAGTCCCAAAAATAGGGACAAATTTAAAATATTCATCTTATAAACTTGAAAATTGCTAAAAAAGGTTGTGCTACTATGTATTCTGAAGAACATGAAGTTGGAAATTCAAATGCCGGTCAATTTTACTGCGGACAGAACAAAACAATTTTCAGCAGAGACGAGGGATTAAAACTGCAGACACATCTTTGTAAAATGGCAGGGCACCAGAGCAAATCCACACAAACACAGGCAGGAGATGCACACTCCACACAGAAGCCACCCCAACCAAGAATCAAACCAGAAAACCTATAGCTGTGAGGCAACAATACTACCACCGCACCATCAATTATGCAAGGAATTAAACATTCAGAAACCTGAAGTCTGAAATTCAAATGCCTGTCAATTTTACTGCGGACAGAACAAAAACAATTTTCAGCAGAGACGGGATTAATACTGCAGACACGTCTTTGTAAAATGGCAGGGCACCAGAGCAAATCCACACAAATACAGGGAGGAGATGCAGACAGAAGCCACCCCAACCAAGAATCAAACCAGAAAACCTATAGCTGTGAGGCAACAATACTATCACTGCACCATCAATTATGCAAGGAATTAAACATTCAGAAACCTGAAGTCTGAAATTCAAATGCCTGTCAATTTTACTGCGGACAGAACAAAAACAATTTTCAGCAGAGACGAGGGATTAAAACTGCAGACACATCTTTGTAAAATGGCAGGGCACCAGAGCAAATCCACACAAACACAGGCAGGAGATGCAGACTCCAAACAGAAGCCACCCCAACCAAGAATCAAACCAGAAAACCTATAGCTGTGAGGCAACAATACTACCACCGCACCATCAATTATGCAAGGAATTAAACATTCATAAACCTGAAGTCTGAAATTCAAATGCCTGTCAATTTTACTGCGGACAGAACAAAACCAATTTTCAGCAGGGATTAAAACTGCAGACACGTCTTTGTAAAATGGCAGGGCACCAGAGCAAATCCACACAAACACATGGAGGAGATGCAGACTCCACACAGAAGCCACCCCAACCAAGAATCAAACCAGAAAACCTATAGCTGTGAGGCAACAATACTACCACTGCACCATCAAATATGCAAGGAATTAAACCTTCAGAAACCCTTAAGTCTGAAATTCAAACGCCTGTCAATTTTATTTAACATTTTTTAATCAGGACAGTATGACTTGGAACAAATAAACAATTTTCAGCAGAGGCCCAGGAAGAAATAATGCAGACATGTCTTTGTAACATGGGAGGACACAAAAGCAAACCAACACAAACACAGGGAGAAGATACAGACCCCACAAAGAAGGAACCCCAGCCAAGAATCAAACCCAAGAACCTGCAGCTGTGAGGCAACAATGCTACTACTACACCATCAAATATCAAGCATTGCAACATTTACAAACCACAGATATTATGAGGAACAGATCAGATCGAATATGAGGCAAAATCTGAAATTTTTACAAATGGTGGTGGGTAGGGAACTCAAGTCTTTAACACCTGCATACAGGGTACAGGGTTCAAGCCTGAGGCATTCCCTACCACACCACCATAAGCACCTGGGGCATTTTCACACACACACACACACACACACACACACACACACACACACACACACACACACACACACACACACACACACA
>NC_056725.1:705945600-705975600 GCF_019279795.1 Protopterus annectens | reverse complement strand
ATAGCACTACACTGACATGCACAATATAACATCATCACTTAAAACACATTCATGAGATTAATCAGTACGTTAAAACTATGTGTTTTATATATATATATATATATATATATATATATATATATATACACACACACACACACACACACACACACACACACACATATATATATATTTATACATACACACACACACACACACACATATATATATATATATATATATATATATATATATACACACACATGTATAGATATATAGATGTATAGATATATACAAGAACATCAGCAATTTTCATTACATAGATATGTGCTAAAGGGAAACAAGCTGAGCATATATAAAGCTTATCCAATCTGAATGAAAGTGTTACAAATATAACACACTACCAAAGACTTTTCACTGTTTTACACGGCCATAAAACAAATACAAATGTAATAACACATGACACATACCTGCTCTATGAAGGAAGATACTGACTGAATTTAAGAGGAGACAGCACTGAGGGGATATTTAGCAAAACATCCTACTGCATTGGCAATCCCACCTTCAGGTCAATTTACAACGGAGATCAGTCATTTTATGTCCAAAACAAAGCAATTAACAAAGGAATGCAAGTAAAACAGGTTGTTTGTCATTTACTGAGACTAAATAACTGGCATATGCACTATAGTTTGCTGGTCATACAAAAAGGGACAGTGGCCAACTTTGCTAGTGGTCCTTAGAGAGCACAGACTATTTTACTGAGACTTTCAATCACAGAGCAGGCATGTTTTTAACTGATTAAAGGTAATATGCAGCAAGGTTCTTCATGTTAAATATGTGCAGATTAAACACTGACAAAATTCTCAGTGAACTTGTAGGTATAGGAGCTTGTAGCAGAGCTCCTGCAATATCGAGGTCAGATGTATTGACTACAGGCTATTAAACACTGACAAAAATTCTCAGTAAACTTGTAGGTATAGGGCCTTTTAGAAGAGCTCCTGCAATATCAACATCAGATGTAGTGACCGCAGGCTATTAAATGTTGACAAAATTCTCCTTAAACTTGTAGTTGTAGGGCCTTGTGGCAGAGTTACTGCTATATTGAGGTTAGGTGTAGTGACCACAGGCTATTAAAAACTGACAAAATTCTCAGCAAACGTGTAGGTGTAGGGCCTTGTGGCAGACCTCCTGCAATAGTGAGGTTAGATGTAGTGACTGCGGGCTATTAAACATTGACTAAATTCTTATTCTAAGATAAAGAATGGACGAAACTGATGCTTTATATAAACAATGGATGAAAATTATGCCTTATATATGGTTCAGGAGAGATGAGTTACAGATAGGAAGTTTTAAATTTTTTTTTCATACTTGATAATGTGAATGTATTTCTTGAGATGGTGGTGCTGAGTCACATCTGGAGATGAAAGAAATGAAACATCAAATTCTTATGAATGCTTGTATGCCACCTGAACTGAATGAATCTCATCAGCTTAAGCACTGTATTTGTTGGCTTAATTGTTCCCATTTTATTAGTTTTTTTTTTAATTATTTAAATGAAAATATTAACAATGAGTTATTAGTCTGATGAAGTCTTGCTTGAATGCATCTAAAAGATGAAAATACTCACTCATTTTAAGTTAATGAAGTGATTTAACATTACTGGCATATGCCCGCATTATTTATTTATTCGTTTATTTATATATTTTTATTTTAATTTTTCAATATTGTAATGTGGGAGCTTCTATACCAGATTGTGAATGATTTTACAGAACATTCTTTCTGACTGACCTATACTAAACTTTGCACAGCATTCCAGCTAGTCATGTAGGAAATGGGAGATCTGGCATTCAGTGAAAACTATCCCTTCATCTGTAATGTTTCCAATCCCAACTCTCTGAAAAGACCAGTTCCCAAATGCTTTTACATCACTTTGCAGTACTGCGCTTTTTTCACTCGTGCAGGATATTTCTCCCTTCCCTACTATTGCACAGCTTGGAGTTAGTATACTTTAAGTGGGTGAGGAAGGGGTCATTTGGTTGGTTTCATCATTGCGTAGTTTAATGAGGTTAAATTGTTGTTTCCTAACAGTGCTTTGTGCATTGACTTCTTTAGGGGATCATTAGCTTTCCTGTAAGGTAAATGCCCTTTGTGGCATCTCAGTCACCTGGGGTTGCATTACTAAGACAGCCGTCTTCACTATTACTAGTCTGCACATAACTGTCAGTTGGGAAACACTGTCAAGGAGCTAACAGATATGAGTAAGTGATATCCATTCAGTTCAAAGTGCTCCAGTAAAACTGAATATGATAAATTCCTTTCCTTCCTCTCTTCTAAGCGTCACAAAGTAAAACATGCATTGCTAGTTAAATATGTAGTACCTATATAATCTTCCCTAGTCATCTGTCTCCCATTAAATTCTAACTAGCCATGTGCATTACGCAGGAGGGTATTTCCCTCCATTATTTCAGCTGTGCTGTTAAGGTGAAAAGGATCCTGTGACTTCCAAGATCTTAAGCAGTTGTGTCTGATGAATGTTTGCAGAGCGATGTGATGTTACTTTGATCATGCAGAGATGTATACCCAAAACTTTAAAGTTTAAGACTTTTTTTCTGTTAATTCTGTCCATTATTGCAGCTAATCTTTTTATTGCTTTCTGTCCCCTGATGTAACAATGCCCCACACTTGTGCTTTATCCATGTGACTTACATTTCACGATTCTTCCTTCAGTTTATATCAGGGCCCTACCGCATCCATGGTGAAGTACTATTTTGTTAAATTAGTATTGAACCTTTCCTGTCATCTGTAATCTACTTCCCAAAATGCCCTTCCTTTTCCATCCCATTTTTTCTCCATTTGTTGTTCATAGGTGTAGACTGTGTCCATTTCACAGCTATTTTTCTCTCTTCTCATTTAGAGTACACACAAATGTTAGACATTCTTGAATCTTTGTGCCTTCCCCATTTTGTAACACTTGGTCCAATTTCCCTTTCTTCCTGTGGCTACCATAACTAAATATACTTTTTCATCTTGTGACTATTCAGTGCCCCTGTACAATCCGGAGATGCCTTCAGCATCTTTTGGTCCCCCTCTACCAGCCGTGCATAATAGCTAATAGGCGTCCCTTTGCTGCTGTCCTTTCATTCTTTGAGGAGTGATTCATCCTGTAATCATAACCTCCATAACCTTTTTCTCTTATCTCTTGGCTGGAATCTTTTCCAGCACTAAAGTGCATAACCTTGCATTTTTAAAAAATATATATATATTTTTTATTTTCAATACATACTCACTGAAAGAAATGCATAGAACAAGACCAAAGTCACCACATATAACTCATGAGATAGATAAGCATCATTGCCATCACTGAAGAACAAGCATACAAAATTATTTCGAACTTTATAAATATATCAAATTAGTGTGATAAAGTCATGTGTTGAAAAGAAAGCACTAACTACACTGAGATCAATAAATCATTTGTTTTTATAAGTTGTTTTGGTTTATAGCAGTATATAACTTTTTTTGTTTGTTTGGTTTTCATGGTTTATGAAATAAACAAAATTACGCTGGAATGTAGGCCAATGGCCATTAATTAAATGATACTAAAAATATTAAAGCATTGCTTTAATACATGTATCAGAAGTCAGGGCTACGGCAGCTGGAAATTATAAAAATTGACCTTGCAAGTGGTAACATTTGAATTAACAAATAAACTACATTGAGAAGATTCAACCTTCAGAGCAATAGATTTGTTCAAATTGTCTCATGAGTTAGGTGGTTTAATGGTGGCCTGAAGAAATTTGTATGAGTATTTCCATGACAAGAGCTGTTATTTACAAAGTGGCATACCATAACTTTAAAGAAATTCTCTCCCTGTTTTGTCCAGTGTTGAGCCAAATAAAATTTGCCAAACTAAATAAGAGTTTTTCTTTCAGGTGATTGTTTGTGTCTTTCAGCTTTTCCCAGTTAGGGGTCGCCACAGCGGAACTCCAGTCCGCTAATGATTGGCAGTAGATTTTTACGTGCTGGCTTGCCGGGCCTAACGCACAACCTTCAACAAAGGAATGCCCATTCATGCATGTCTCCACACAGAAGACGCTCTAACTGAGAATCAAACAGGCAACGTCTAACTGTGAGGCGACAACGCTACCGTAGCACCACCAAAAAAAATTGTAGCATTTGCAATGAAAAAAATAATTGACAGCTTTGACTGCAATGAATAAAACCTCATTACTGGCTTATCAACATGTCTCTGAAGCTTTTTTTTTACCACTAGTGCTGTTGGTGGTACATTTTATACTGAGGGTATATGCATTGCATTGACTCAGACACACTCCACCTCCAACACACATATCCACTTAATATCAAACAACCCCCTCTCACTCGATTAAACTCGCAGATACACTCACTCATTCACCCACATGCATACATGCTCTGGCACACACACACACACACACACACACACACACACACACACACACACACACACACACACACACACACACACACATATCCACACCACCAGTTGCTTACTTAACTTCTTACTGTGACCACCAAGGCAGACAGAGATACTCACAGACACACACGCCTGCCCGTGTGCGTGCACACACACACACACACACACACACACACACACACACACACACACACACACACACACACACACACTCATCCAATTCTATTAATAGCTCTACAGACAAAGCAAAACACACACATACAAATGCACACACACTAATTTATATTCTGTCAACAGAAATGGTAAAACCAATGCCCTCACAAAGCATTCTTTTAGATGCATGGGGTTTACAATGTTCAAAGTCTTAATACTGGAAAAGGTAGAAATTTCTTTATGAGGAGGAGCCTGGAAGGCTACGTTAGAACTGAGAGAGCTGTTGTAGCAACTTAGGACCAATGCTTCTCCACATCTTAATGCTTCCACTAGTTTAAGTAGTTTACTGAAACTCAAATTGCAGAGAATGTAAGGCTTTTAAGTGTCCATGATGTTTTATGAATTATATTTTCTGATTCTCATATTTTAAGCATTGCTTTTAAAATAATTACTGCTCAAGTACTCAGCATTCTATTGGTTTAATGTAGTTTATGAATCACTATGTTAGATTATCTTAATGTGCTGGTTTTTACTAGGTTCTGATGAAGCCCAGTTTGGATGAAAGTGCTTAATCAGTTTGTAGATGTTTTAATAAAAAGAATATTATTTAGCACATGCTGTTTTGGTGTAATTTCGTACTCTTATGAACTTTTGGCATTTGTTTGGTAAATGCAAAACAAGACAGAAGTGAAAGCATCATATGTCAATAAAAATATAAAAGCATACATATCACTATAATATTCAAAAAGCGTGGCCGGCATCCCAGTTAATGGGAATGATCATTATTCTGTCACCACAGTGACCTTTTCCTTGCCTGCAGATTGATTGCGGCAAGTTCATCATTCCTATCTCATTCATGCTAAAACCTTGCCTTCTCTATCCCTGGAGGATCTCATTTCTTTCAGTGCCTAGTTATTGCCTTTTTTCCTTACAACAATAAGGTATGCAATAAACAGCTAGCCTGTTGATCAGTGGTAGCCTGGGGGTCAAAACAAATCAAAAATTAAGGAGGGAAACAAATGTTCCAAATTTGGACATAACTGCTGGTAATAAAACTGAAGCCCTATGCTTCTGCATACAGTATGTAAAACGGGAGGCAATTTTTGCTCCATGGTGAGTGAGTGGCTGTAGCCAAGGTACAGTATGTAGATCTTACAGCATACTGTAAATACCAAATGGGTAAAGTGTTTCATCCATAATTGTACATGTACGGCATGGCCACACAAGGGAGGCAATGCCTGGAAAAGTTCACTACCTAAGAAATTAAGTACTACAGCAGGCCACACACATGGCATGTACCTCCTCAGCAAGGGAAACACATACAAGCATTATTAGGTCCAGATTTCACATGGGCTGGTGCAGGATGTGAGTGTTGTGGGGAGGCATAATATATCTCTGCAACAGGTACTACAATGGGTTACTGTTATGATACTTGATAGAAAGGAAAAGGCATGGAACATCACAACAGGGCATGGGGCATCATGACAGGGCATGGAACATCATAACAGACAGCTCTACTACAAGGGATGAAACACAAATGCTGATATGGTTTACAGAGTCTAAGGTTTTTTGGTCTCACTCACTGACTAGGGGAGTGGTCTCTCATACCTGGGAAAGGCTTGGATTTGACAGCTGCACTGGCACCAACCACCATTGTGTTACCTGTCAAAGAAGCATGTTAGTAATGTCCATTACAATACAGTATGCCACACTACTTGCATCTTCAAAAGAAAGGCTCAGCAACCGGTATTTCTGTCCTTTCAGACACCTCTGCTGTGCAGCTGCAACAACCTGTATGGCAAGATGTGTCTGTCAATGTTTACTGCAATTGTATTTTAGTGTGCAGTACTATGCATTCTGCAGGGAGTATAGGGGGATAGGTGTATGGCCAGTCAATGGTGCCTTGTGTCTTCCTGTCATCACAGGTTCCACAGCTGAGGGTCCAGAACAACATGTCAACATAGAACTGATGTTAACACAGTACCTGTGGTTAATTATGATAACGACATGCAACTAACATAATGCAGGAGTTACACACTGCCATGACCCCAGGCCCATCCCTGATATGGCTTCAAGTGGATGTTTAGGTCAGTGATCCAGACACAGTCACCTGCTATCCCCAGCATTGTACAGATGGCAAGTGTACTCTGTTGTTTGCAGGATGGCATGCAGCAACTGCACAAAGATATGGGGTATACCGACAGGGAGCAGGCAATGATGTGGAGTCAAATTCTGCCTCCATAGGTGCCACCATGAGACATATTGCAACTGTTATCCACAACCTTTGGTTTAGTGCCACAAGGAGGGTCTGGATGTGGGAAAGATGGTCACAGACTATCCCAAGTCAGACTACATTGCTCATTGAACAGATAGCATCAATGTCACCTTTGGGCACATAGCCTGCCACCCCCAGTCATGGGCATTATCCCAGTCACAGGCAATTGCAGTCCTCTGACTCAATACTTTGGGTGTCTCATAAAGATGCATGTACACATTTCTGCAGTACAAGCCCTTACCTGTCCCATGTGGACACACAGCCTTCTAGTTGTAGACACTGAAAAGTTCATGGGTAATGTTGCTAATGAGGATTAACACATGACATGCCCCTTTACAGTGCACACATGAATTCCCATATCACTAACCCCTCCCTGCTATGGAACCTATCAAGCCCTTGACAGGAAAAGCTAACATAGTAAAAACTGCCAAACCCTACTTATGGTAACTGGACCGCTCCTCTGAATAATATGATCGCTGACTCCTCACAGCCTCCCAGACTATGTAGTTACCATGTTCAACTCTAGTGACCCTACTCCATCTCATACTGTTACAGTCACCTGTCACCATATCCATCTCTGCAAGTGATGATGACTGTACCCTACCAACCACTAACCTGTGCGGGTATGGTGAAGTCTGATGCACAACAGTATGACCAGTCTATATATTTCCCCATAAAGCCTTAGTATAACACATGTAACATTTTATTCTCTGTTTTATGTGTCATGGCCCTTCTGGACCAGATGGCACCTCTTTGCCAATGCTTTACTATATTTTGCCTGCCTTTAACTGATACTGCTTCTGCATGTTCTCCCCCTGCCTACCCACCCTGCCCTTCAGTTGCTTATGCAACTGGTATAATACAATCTGACAAGATGTCCACCTGCCCCTCCATCTGGTTACACCATACCAAGATGGACAGCATAGCACACACACAAAGCAACCTTGCTACAGATACCTAGACTGTACTGCAGTATACATCCTGACTTTTATAGGTAAATGAAGTATCAATTCAGTAGGCTAAACACACACTCCACTGTATGTCATATTTCTGCATGTGTTATCTTATTGGCCATTTCCTACTTGGTCTGCAGAGTTGTGAATGAGAGTCATCTGCCATGGTTCTGAGCATATCTGGTATTACCTGCAACATACATAACAAATAACATATTATATGTAGCCTTCTCTCAGCTTCCATGGTAACTGTATGTATAGACCTATCTAACATGTAGGAAGTCCCCTCACAGAAATATTTATTTATCTGACATTTGTTGACTGGGATAGTCCAACTGAGCTTGCTCCATTTTTCAATGGAGGCCCAGGGAGAAAAGCTCAACACAAATTATACAACAGAATATTCACAGTACAAATTAAGCAAGGAATACATACACAGTGCAGGTTAAACTAGTAAAAAGAAAAAATAACGGGCAACTAATTAATACTCAGTACAGATGATGTTAAAACTATATAAAAAACACAATAAAAGTTAATATAAAGTGAGGTCAAATAGATGAACATAGCTGTTCAAGTAAGAGAAAATTTGGGAAAAGGAGCAATTCAAATAGGAGGTGAGTACAGATGAGGTGGGTAAGAGCAGAGTTAGAAAAGAAGGAGAATTCTAGGTATATGTCTAAAGGGTAGTTATAGGAGTTAGTTTGGTCAGTTAAAGTCTGAGGGCAAATAAGAGTAGGAGGTGGAAGAAAGAAGAGAATAATAATGGTAGATGTCTAGGAGCAAGAGGTTAGGAGGGGAAAGCAGAAAAGAAGTTGATAGTTGAAATAGAAAAGAGAAGGATATCAAGTGGGATGATTGCAGTGACAAATCCAGGCACTTTTTAGGTAATTTCTAAGATCTGTCTTGAAGTCATGAAAATTGATAATATGTTTGAGAGCCATAGAAAGCTTATTCCAAGATAGGCCAGGAAGGTTGCTGTAGAGGTTTAGTCCTAAATTTTTTATATACACCACAAAAAAAAAAGACATTAAACACACACACACACACACACACACACACACACACACAGAATACACACAAATAGTAAAATGACATTGGTGAGAATAAAAATGCAAACCACCATGGAGATGGTAAACAACAGCACCATTTTAATTTTTTAAAAACTATACTCCAGAAATAAAATCAAGTTGAGCAATTGCTTTCATCTTCTAACACAATCAGAGGGAACTTCTTTGGAATTAAAACTCATAGTAATTAAAAA
The DNA here is from genome assembly GCF_019279795.1 of Protopterus annectens. Lineage (NCBI taxonomy): Eukaryota > Metazoa > Chordata > Ceratodontiformes > Protopteridae > Protopterus > Protopterus annectens. Next base: position 705,966,529 of record NC_056725.1, on the reverse strand, counting down.
CTACCATTTAAACAACCTCTACTAAATTGATTAACGTTTTTTAAAGAGACAAAGTCTCACAAACACACACAATAAATGCAGGAGTTCATTAATTAATAAAAAGCTATAAAGTCACCTGTAATCCAAATACAAACTACCTATATCAGTGTGAAATATATGCAATAAATGTGTTAAAATATTAATTTAACATGCTGAAGTACAGTTAATAAAACCTCTAACACCAGTTCTTTATACTCGTAACTCATTTAAGTACAGGAGCCAAAAAATATTTTCATTAATTCCTGGGCAGAGGGTTGTAGTATCCAATCTAAGCTGCCACAATACCTCCCCTATATTCCAAATTGGGGTCTTGGCTACCAGTTCCACAACAGCAAATTTAAAATTGTAAAATATGAGCAAGCAAGTGTATATTTAAACACAGAGTTGTATGTAATACCTTTAATAATAATGTCATAATAATGTTTGTAATTTTTTTTTTTTTACCAAAACTCCTTTTTTCCCCTTTATAAAACCAGAACAAGTAGAACATATGGCAATATAAACAACCCCCCATATTACACAATTTCAGTGGTTAATAGACGTTTAGTGCTGTTCAAATAATTCAAAATAACACAATCTTCCTCTACAGTTCTACGACATTGTGGACAATTTCCACAACTTGGTGCACCTTTCCCACTAGTAATTGATGAAAAATCACATGTATTAATTTCCAGCAAATTATTTTCAAATTGTTTAATGTTTCATATACAAAGTGTGGGTGGTATCCAGCAACTTGGTAAATAAATCTCATTTTTACATCTAAAAAATATTCCATGTAGTTCTGACAATATCATTAATAAAAGTTGTTCTCAGATTATAACCAATTACCATGGCCTGCTGAATTACATTAGTACTGAATGTCACATTTGGTTGCTGGTCCACTATTTGAACAGTTATTGAAATAATGTCCTTCCCTATAATATCTGGCTCTAAAAAGGGAATATATATAGTCCACCATTTCTACAAAATATCTTCCTTAACAGAATTAACCAAAATATGTGGATAACCCATCTTTGAACATATTAGCTAATGCAGTAATTCAAATTCATATAGTAAAGTGTTTCTATAAAAAAAATCATCATAGCTAGGCAAATAATTGGCCTCAAACTAAGCTTCTTTTAAGTGCAGCAGGATGCAAGCTTGGAACATGTAAATATGTATTTCTGAAGGTAGGTTTTCAAAAAATATTGGAATCAAAAAAGATCGGCTAAACAAAGAAATTGAACTGTAATTTTAATTAAAGATAAAGATGAAGTAAATGCTGATATATTCTGCAACTAACTTAAATCATTTCTGTTTGGGAAAATTTCAACCTGGCACTAAAATAACATAAAAGACTGGGATGAAGAACTAAATAAAATACAAGAAGGTTTGAATGCTACTGAACTAAAAGTGCAAAGTAGAAAATGTATTTATTTAGATACAGTAAAAGCACTAATCCAAAAAATACCAACAAATACTAAATCACAAAGTAGCAACTGCATTAGAGAAATTGCATGTTTATTCTATGTCCCCTAAATACATACATATATACATAGATTAGCAAGTATGTATAGAGTTTTGAATAAGGTAAATTGCATGAAAAAATTTCAAATGCCAGTGAATAATAAAAAATGACAGCAATAGACGTTACTAGTATTTAAAAATACTATGAAAATATTAACAAAACTGAAGGCATAAGCTCAGACTAAATAATCCCAATTTAAAAATATAAAATAAATAACAAATGCAAATGTTACTGATCTCTTAAATTAATTGAAGTAAATAATCGTACTAATAAGATGAAAGATAATAAAATGCATGGAACTGATGGAACTGTAGCATGACCTCCATTTTGAACTATCAGCTACAGTGTTCGAAAATGAACTTTTTGAATGGTGCCATTGTTAAGGCACAAGAGATCACAGTACAGTGGAGATTGGGGAATTTGCACTTTCCCAGATTTTAGTGTAATCTCAAAATTTATATATATATATATATATATATATATATATATATATATATATATATATATATATATATACACATATATATATATATATATATATATATATATATATATATATATATATATATATATATATATATAAATGTGTGTGTGTGTGTATATATATATATATATATATATATATATATATATATATATATATATATATATATATATATATATATATATAATGTGTGTGGGAGGTGCAAGTGAGCTTGCCCCCTCCAAAACATATTTTTTTCCATCTCTAAGTGATTCTATTTTTTTTGTATTCAAATCTTTGTGATTCAAATTGTCTTAGTCTGTTCTAGCATTCAAACTTTGTATAGTTTGAACATTTGACATAGTCTCGCATAAAGATATATACAGTCTGAATATTGTGTACTATGTCTTGTACACTGGCACCTATTACCCCAATTCACAGTGGCACCAGTGTACAATGCTCATCCTATTTTCCTGAATTATGTACAAGAGCATCTTACTAGGTACTCCCAGCTCATTCTGCAGACCATATGGTATAGCAGGCATGCTCTATGCAGCACAATGGCTCCCAGCAGCTCTGTAACATATTTTATACCTTACTGAGCGGGTCTATATATTGCTTCATCAAAGTTTCAAAACTTCAAAACTAATATGGTCGGCGAACGTTTTAACGGAAATTTTCATAAGGGAAGATTTCCCTTTACTGCTGTGTAGTGCGATCACAGAGTTGGTATATTTAAGTAGCAGGGGGTGTGGGGGGCACAGCACCCCACTTGGGCAGTGCAGGGGGGCTTGTCCTCCTGCTTGAAATATTTAGGTAAGTTTTTTTTGTTTATTTTTTTTACATATTCGAAGTTTCAACACATCAATGATATGGTCTCGACCATATCAGATTTGATGTTTTGTAGCTTCGATTATGTGATATAGTCACTACTGAGCTGTGGTTACTACAGTGGTGAGAACCACATTCTTGTCTGGGAGTTATTCATAAATATATCATAGAATATATCATTAACATTAACTAATATTAATCATACTTTACTTATACCAGAAGTGGTAATAAAAACTTTCAAGGAGTGTCTAAACTTAAATTTGAGAAAAAAGAAAAGTACAATATCAATAAATAGGGCCGATAGCCTAGTACTAACCTATGAACCTATAAATATTGTGGGAAAAAATTTCCAGGGAATTGTTATGGCCAGGCTTGCATAGGCCTTAGGGCTGATAGCCTAGTACCAACCTATGAACCTATGAAAAATAAAATTAATCTACAGTAGAGAGGTATAAATACAATAAGAATGATAAAACCTTTAAATATTTAGGTAGTACTCTATCAGAAAATTTTAATGACATCATTTAAAAATATCGACGAGACAATCTCAAATTGGAATAAATTCCTCTTCATTTGTGAAGATAGACTGGATTTAATTAAAAAGAACATTATTGCCAAAAATATACATTATTCAAACCACGTCTCTTAATGTCAATTAAAAATCATACAAACGAGCTCAACAAGATACTGTGGTATGCAAGTTAACCTTGTCCTCAAATCAGAACATGGAAAATGGGGGTACAGGATTTCATGAACGGAATTATACATTGTATCATATGTTCTTAACGTTGTTGTTCATTAGTTTGATGTCTCTTTCCTGGCAAATTGGAAATAAATACAGAAAGCTGTCTGTGAAGATAAAAATTGTAAAATATATAAACCATTCTACATTATTGACAATAAGCAGTTAATAGTATTAAATAACTGCTTATATTTTATACTGTCACAACCTCAAATTCATAATACATCGTTGCAATAGTAAAATCATTTAAAATCTTATACATGTACACCTCAGCCTAAAAAGTTGCTTTTTTTCCATCCTTGGGATTCAGAAATGCCACATCTGTGATCATGGCCAAGCCAGTACCGTTTATAATGAATGCATGATAACCCCAAGGCTCATTAACAATGCATGTTGCCAGATCCATGTACACAATGAATAGCTTCTCATTGTGGCTGCAGTAGAAACACAAGAGATGACCATGTAAGACCAACCCATGGCCTGAATAAAATATGAGCAGCTGTTGTAAACGTTGTCTGTACATGAGCTTCTAGTTTAGTTATAATGAAAGTGCAAGCACAGATGGTAATGTTAGCTAAGGTGCTTATCTAGTGTTTGTAACTCCAGGGAAAAGATAAGCAGCGAAATGTCTTAAGGAAGAAAATAAGACTAGGATGGCTGCTAAGATGTCTAAAGGTGGAGTGTAGAGGGGATTGTAGTGCAACAAAAACAAGAGAAACTGACAAAAGACTGCAAAGGAGTAACTGACCAAATCATGGATGTAGTACGCAATGCAGAAGGCAGTATGACACATACACAAAGATATCAGTCCGAAATACCTGAACTTAGAATATGTGAAACTCAGACAGAATTTGTGGGATACAGGAAAGCAACATGATGTAGCTGCTCTGATGGCATAGAAGGATAAAGCTTTGACTACAGCCCAGTCGACCTGATGTTGATTAGAATCTTGGCCAACTGATAGAGTGGCAGGGTGGATTGGTGTGCTCATCATAGGGGGTGGGTGAAGTGGGAACAGGGCACACAGAGTGTTAGGAGCTTGGTTGAGGAGGAGAAGCCAATTGTAATGTGGTGGCTAAAGGGAAGTTACAGCTTCCCTTTGGCAGCACAATGTAGAAGTGTAGAGGTTGGGTGTTGAGATCTGCATGCCACAACATGGGGAACAATGGCATAGGATTAAGTAGGATTCCCCAGCTGATATTAGGACAGTAATGACCTCATACCAGGATACCAATAGGATCCACACTGACCCTGGTGTCAAATGCAGTAAAAGTTTAGGGGATGAATGGGTGGCAGGCAGACCTTACATGGGTGTGATGCACTGGGACAGCTGTCAGGATTACACCAGAAGAGAAAAAAGAAAATAAAACAAGTAACATGATACACTGACCTAATCTAGTCCTGACTTCATCAGAGCATTTTTGTATAACTGTACTATAATGTTAATGTTGTGAAAAAAAAATCAACACTGATGGAATTTGAGCCCATTACTGTCAGCACTGATATTCTACCAAGCACTACATTTACAAGGTGAGCTATAGCACAAGTCATGCTGCAAGTGTCAGAGAAACATATTGCAGGACATTTTCACACATTCATAGAATGGAAGCAGAAATTAAAAAAAAATAAAAATAAATAAAAGGATTTGAACACTCTGCTTTGTGTACCAACACTCTGCAAATCACCTCATGAAAAAGATGAGCCACAGAATCAGTCAGGCTAAAGGCATGAGCTTTACCCTGTTTCAGATTAGATAACTTCCTTGCAGTAACACTCAGCTCACTTGCACTATCACTGGCAGCCAATGGCAGTATATGTACTATCTGATTTTGAATGTTTTTCATTATTGCTGCACGACGTGTTTTTATGTATTATCAGGTGTGCATGGGCATGGACTGCACCCTCTGTGCCTGTCTCGCACTGTACAACCAAAAAAAATAATTTTTTTAGAAGCCCTTTTTCGGCATGTGTATGGTGTGTTTATTTTTTGACCAAATTAAAAGTTGGGAATTGGAGTAAAGAAAAGAGATGAAAAAGGGAAGTAGGAAATGGGTAGAACAGATGGTAAGCAAATATGAAATGAGTGGGGTGGAGGGGGAGTAAAAGGCATATACTTTTTTTTTTGGACAGGTGTCCATTTTTTAAAAGAATGGAAAGTTGAAGAAGGAAGGAAGGGAAGGTAAGAGGTTAGTAAAAGGTTGATAAGAGGGGGAGGTTAGGTTGCAGAAAAAGACGGACGTTACTGATACGGTGTGAGGTAAGACAATGAGGAAGGAAGAGCAGAATGGTGGAGACATTAGACAAACAGAGGGCAGACAATGATGAGGACAGGACTGTAAAACCAACAGGGCTGGCATGGATCTAAAAGGGAAAGCCGTTTAAGCATTTTGATATTGATATTGTAATTATTCAACATTTGGCAATGTAGCTGTTAACCCATTAAGTGTAGCAAGGTGTTATCCATTTTGTCACATTCAAAAAGCAAGAAAGTAATATGAGACAGAATTTGAGAGATCAATAAATTAGGCTTCAGTTAAATTCCCTTTATCTAAAGTCTGTAAACTGTATTAGTTAATGAAAGCAAGGCAGTTACAGTCCTTTATTAAACTATGTTGGCCATCACAAGGTAACCCATAGATATCAAAGTAGGACGTGATCTACTGATGCCTATGTTTGCTGCACACTACTGAGTGCAGGAAACAAGGATATAAGCCAATAATCTTCACCTGAGTTTGTAAGTGAATTAGGACAAGAGTACCTATTTTGTAAAAGACCTGAAAAGTAACAAACTATAGAAAATGTACTAGAGTGGAGAAGAGCTGAAGATATAAGAGGCTACAAGAAATTTATAGAAGAGATCATGTTCAGTAAAACAGGTATGATGGAATATCTTACACAGTAGAATCCTGACATCAAAAAGTGACAATCAGTGAGTAGAATATAAAGGTGGATAAGAAGTGAAAAAGAGGATCTGCTGGATCTGCTACCTTTTGGCTGACTAGGAAATGTAGTATAAGAAATGTGTACGCAGAATACATTTGCTGGTGTGTAAGAATAAGAGCCTGTCATTATTCATCACTTTGTCTACTCAGCTACTTAAATATGCCTCCCCCCCCCCCCCCACACACACACACACACACTCTCATATTATGCCTGGTATTGTGAAGTAAACTATGCTAAACGATTACCTCTTATTATGTCCATTTGCTGTTGGAAATATGCCTCCTGCAGTGTGACTGAACATTGAATATACAGTTTTGGTCAATATCAGGCCAGCCTGATTTAGAAATGGAAACAAGTCAGTGGTATCCATTTGCATTAATAATGAGTGATGCTGTTTTTTAATGAAAGAGTGGACTGTGAACAGCTTTGCAGGAATGTTATTACTATGCTTGAGTAAAGATAAAAGTTTTCACAGAATTACTTATCAAAGTGCCAGGTTGAGTGGAATATAGTAACTTTTGAGGTCTCTTGGTCACAACGCAGGCAAACAGGGAGTGGTTTCCTGAGGTGAAGTGAGGCCAGTTGTTATGCTGAACCAGTTGCATGCAGGAGAATTATAAGAGTGTGCTACCTAATAATTACTGCAGAGACAGCAACAAGTACAGGTTAAACTTTCCTATTATAGTGGAGGTATATCTGGTAAAAAGTAGCTGGGTAATATATGAGATGCTTGCTGGCAGTGGAATGGACACTAGAATTGCTCTCACTTTGTGGAGGCCATTACTTAAACAGTCAGTTACAATCTAGGTATAACCTTTGTCAGACAGGTTAAGTGCTGATTTGGTGATGGTGCATTCAGTGATGTTAATGATAAGAGCGTCACACCCTCTCCTGTGTGAGAGCTGGCGTATTACTATGATGGAGTTAAAAAAGATCTGGAATAGAAACACTATGATGGAATGAGGTTCTAAAAGTCTTGAAAAATACCAAATTATGGACTGCAGATGAAAATATACTGAAGATGAGAAGAGATGAAGGTATCAGAGGCTGTGAAAAGTTTAGAGAAGAGGTCAAGTGCAGTAAAACGGCCATGACTTTCTTGGGTGGTGTAAGCTATGGAACCTTGCTAGCTATGCTTACATAGGCCCTTGGGCCGATAGCCTAGTACCTACCTATGAACCTATGATGGGATACCTTACCTAGTAGAAACTTAACATCAGAATGTGAAAATTAGGTGACTATAAAGTGGGATAAGAAGTGGAAAAGAGAAGATGCACTGGAGCTAGTACACGTTGGCTGACTGGGAGAGGTACCATATGAGAAGTGCAAGCTGAAAATAGGTAAGAGAGCAGAAAGGCTATCATTGACTTCATTTTCTTCACAGATTGGAAGAAGCATAGAGTCGTGCGGAGCAATTGGGGGAGTGACTGAAGTTTGGTTGAACTGAGGACATGCTGTAGTCATTTATTCTGTTTAGGCTGGAGGTGACAGGTCAAAAAAGCTACTGTATATCATTGATGTAGCACTATAAGTAAACTCTGAAAAGAAGCATCAGCAAATGATAGGGACTAGAGCACAAACCTGAAGGTACTTGGGATGTAACTGAGTACAGATAGGACCATTGTTATGGCAATAAATGGGAGAATCAGAAAAAGATGAACATTGTGATAAAAGGCAGTATGTGAGGGGTGGTTGAGGAGAAGGGCAGTCTGAACAAGGAGCCAATTGTCACAGAGTGTCAGGGGTAGTGTATGACAGAGGAATACCAAAGAAGCTGAAAAGTCATCATCTTCTTTCGGCTGTTCCCATTAGGGGTCGCCACAGCGGATCATCTGTTTCCATTTCTTCCTGTCCTCTGCATCATGCTCTTTCACACAAACCGCTTGCATGTCCTCTCTCACCACATCCATAAACCTCATCTTAGGCCTTCCTCTTTTCCTTTTACCTGGCAGCTCCATCCTTAGCATCCTTTTCCCAATATACCCAGCATCCCTCCTCAGCACATGTCCAAACCAATGCAATCTTGCCTCTCTTGCTTTGTCTCCAAACTGTCCAACCTGAGCTGACCCTCTAATATACTGATTCCTAATCCTGTTCATCCTAGTCACACCCAGTGCAAATCTTAACATCTTTAACTCTGTCACATCCAGCTCTGACTCCTGCCTTTTCGACAATGCTACCTTCTCCAACCCATATAACACAGCTGGTCTCACTACCCTCTTGTAGACCTTCCCTTTCACTCTTATTGGTACCCGTCTGTCACAAATCACTCCTGACACTCTTCTCCACCCATTCCACCCTGCCTGTACTCTCTTCTTCACCTGTCTTCCACACTCACCATTACTCTGAACTGTTGATCCCAAGTACTTAAATTCATCCACCTTTACCAACTCTACTCCCTGCATCCTCACCATTCCTCTACCCTCTCTCTCATTTACACACATATATTCTGTTTTAGCCATGCTGTCCTTCATTCCTCTCTTCTCTAAAGTATATCTCCACCTCTCCAGGGTCTCCTCAACCTGGTCCCTACTCTCAATACATATCACAATGTCATCTGCAAACATCATAGTCCACGGGGCCTCCTGTCTAATCTCATCTGTCAACCTGTCCATCACCACTGCAAATAAGAAAGGGCTCAGAGCTGATACTTGATGTAATCCCACCTCCACCTTAAACGTATCTGTCACTCCCACCGCAGTCCTCACCAATATCACACTATCCTTGTACATATCCTGTACCACTCTTAGGTACTTCTCTGCCACTCCCGACTTCCTCATACAATACCACAACTCCTCTCTAGGCACCCTGTCATATGATTTCTCTAAGTCCAGAAAGACACAATGCAACTCCTTCTGACCTTCTCTGTATTTCTCCAACAACACTCTCAGAGCAAATATTGCATCTGTAGTGCTCTTTCCTGGCATGAAACCATACTGCTGATCACTAATCATCACCTCCCTTCTTAACCTAGCTTCCACTACTCTTTCCCATAACTTCAAGCTGTGACCGATCAGTTTCATCCCTCTTTAGTTACTGCAGCTCTGCACATCACCCTTATTCTTAAACATAAGTACCAAAACACTTTTTCTCCACTCCTCAGGCATCCTCTGACTTTCCAAAATTTCATTAAACAATCTGGTTAAAAATTCCACTGCCATTTCTCCTAAGCACCTCCATGCTTCCACTGGTATGTCATCTGGGCCAACAGCCTTTCCATTCTTCATCTTCTTCATAGCTGTCCTTACTTCCTCCTTGCTAATCTGCTTCACTTCCTGATTCACTATCCCCACATCATCCAACCTTCTCTCTCTCTCATTCTCTTCATTCATCAGCCCTTCAAAGTACTCTTTCCATCTACTCAACCCACTCTCCTCACTTGTGAATACGTTTCCCTCACTGTTCTTTATCACCCTTACCTGCTGCACATCTTTCCCAACTCTGTCCCTCTGTCTAGCCAATCAGTACAGGTCCTTTTCTCCCTCTTTAGTGTCCAATCTCTCATACAACTCTCTATATGCCTTATCCTTAGCCTTCGCCACCTCTCTCTTTGCCATGTGCCTCATCTCCTAATACTCATGTCTACTTTCTTCATCTCTTTGACAATCCCACTTCTTCTTCACCAGCCTCTTCCTCTGTATACTCTCCTGTACTTCCTCATTCCACCACCATGTCTCCTTGTCCTCCTTCCTCTGTCCAGATGTTACACAAAGCACCTTCCTAGCAGTCTCCCTTACTAGCTCTGCTGTAGTTACCCAGCTATTCGGTAACTCTTCATTGCCTCCCCGTGCCTGTCTTAACTCTTCCCTGAACTCCATCTCACAAGCACCCTTTTTTAACTTCCACCATTTAATTCTTGGCACTGCTTTCACACTCCTCCTCCGCTTCTTGATCACCAACATCATCCTGCAGACCACCATTCTATGCTGTTTAACTACACTTTCCCCAGTCACCACTTTACAGTCTCCAATCTCCTTCAGACTGGCCCTCCTACATAGGATATAATCCACCTGTGTGCATCTTCCTCCACTCTTGCATGTCACCCTATGCTCCTCCCTCTTCTTAAAATATGTATACACCACAGCCATGTCCATCCTTTTCGCAAAATCCACAATCATCTGACCTTCTGCATTCCTCTCCTCAACACCATACCTACCCATCACTACCTCATCCCCTCTGTTCACTTCACCAACATGCCCACTGAAGTCCGCTCCAATCACTAGTCTCTCACCCTTGGGTACACTCACCACCACTTCATCCAACTCACTCCAAAATGTTTCTTTCTCATCCATCGCACAGCCAACTTGTGGAGCATATGCACTAATAACATTCATCATTACACCATCATTTTCAAGCTTCATAAACATCACTCTATCAGACACTCTCTTCACCTACAAAACACTCTTGGCATACTGTTCCATTAGGATAACCCCTACCCCATTTCTTCTGCCATCCACACCATGATAGAACAATTTGAACCCGCCTACTATACACCTGGCCTTACTTCCCTTCCATCTGGTCTCTTGCACGCACAATATATCAACCTTCCTTCTCTCCATCATATGAGCTAGCTCTCTCCCTATACCAGTCATACTGCCAACATTCAAAGTTCCTACCCTCAGTACTACACTCCTAACCTTCCTCCTCTCTTTCTGCCTTTGGGCATGCCTTCCCCCTCCTCTTCTTCTTTGGCCAACAGTAGCCAGATTTCTGCCAGCACCCTGTTGGCTAACAGTACTGGTGGCGGTCGTTATTAACCCGGGCCTAGACCGATCCGGTATGTAATTATGAAAAGTTCTCTGCATCAGTAATTTTTGGCAGAGGTTTTATGCCGGATGCCCTTCCTGATGCAACCCTCCCCATTTATCCGGGCATGGGACCGGCACAAAGAAATGCACTGGCTTGTGCATCCCCAGTGGCTGGGTTAAAGAAGCTGAAAAGTAAGGTGCATAAAACAGTGGTGAGACAAGTACTACTGTATGGTGCAGAAACCTGGGCAGTAAAGGCAAAGCAGTTGAGGAAGCTTGAGATGATGAAGATGAAGTGCCTCAGTAGGATGCGTACTGCAGGATAGATGAAGAAATGAGGGTATTGGAGAAGAAGCTAAAGTAGCTCCAGTCTCAGATAAAATGAAGAAGTTTACTCTGGTTCAGACACACTTACAGGACAGCAGAAGACAATTTGGTGAAGAAGATTTGGAAAAGACAGGAAGAAGGTAGGAAGAAATGAGGATGCCCAGCAAATAAATGAATGGATTGTGTGAGAGAAGACCTGCAACAGTCAGGCATGACTGTCAAAGAATGTAAGAGGGTGGCACGGAATGGAGTGAGGTGGTGGCAATTGATGGAACACATTGACCCCATGCAGAAAAATGAAAGGAAAGGTTATTGATGATGGCGATAATGATGATGACAAATTTAGGTCCAGATTGTATGAGGATAGAAATCTGTACATTAGACTTAAATTACTAGATGTGCTTCTCTGCAGATTCACTGCATATGCTCTGTGCTTTAAGAAATCAATTACATTTATTTCTGTTTGTAAAGAAGCATTTTTCATTTATTTATAAGGAGACAATTTAGTTATAAATGTATTTATTTATTTACTTACATGTTTATCTGTGAAATGAATAAACCCACTGGACACAAGTCATTTTTTCAGGGGTGACCTTGGCACATAATCTGGTTATATAATCCACTGAGAGTGACATAGCTTGAAGATACAGATTGAAAGAATCAAACCCAGGACTACAGGATGAAACTTGTTAGTACATCAAAGACTTAATTCTATATGGTAAAGATTCAGCATTTATTTACCTTTCCTTATATACAGAAATAGGTAAGAGAACACAAGACCTGCAGCTGACTTTACCATCTTCACATATTAGAAGAAGAATAGAATATTGTGGACCAATTGGGGTAGTTACTGAAGTTTGTTGGATCAGAGGCCATGCTGTATATGCTTATTCTGACTAGTAGTACAAGGAAGACACAAGTGGGATAGCATTTCTCCTTATGGTACAAAGAAGGAATAATTGAAGCAATGAAGTGTGACCCAAACAAGCGTGTGGTGCCACTATTAGAAATTACATACATGGTAAATTGGTGATCTGGGGAAAAGAGTGGAAGAGGCATGGAAATAGAAAGAGAAGTGAGGAGAATGAAGGGAAACACAGTGAAAGGGATGAGGCAAGGGGGCAGAAATGTTTCATTGAGAGGATGATACAGTGATTTGACCAAAAAAAGCAAAGTAAGCAATCTACCTGGGGTGAGTATAACAGATCAGCTGACCCTAGTGGAGAAACAGAGATGGGAAAGAGTGACATATTTTAAAGAGGTTATGGATATTATCAAGTATAACCAGGAGTTTCAGAACAAATGCAAGAGACAACTTGGCGTACTATGCTATATTCCAAGTGAAATATGGAGCTGTCTGCTGGAGGTGCTAGTTGTGATGTTGGGCTGGGTACTAGAACAGGAAGGGAAGGTAGATGTTGATGCTATGATTCAGCAGTACATAGAGATGTAGTTTAGGTGGTCTTTAGAAGGAGGTGAATAAACTCCTAGCTACTTTAATGAGAGGTATGAGTAAACGCATTAACATAGTAGTCCAAAGTCCCACATGCCATTCATAAGGAAACAAACTGAAGCTGGTGCATAGCTTTTCTGGTAAAGTGAACACCACAAAAAAATAAATAAATAAAGATAAATGTAAGACTGGCTTTGTATAGAGAAGGAAAAAAAAGGTGCTGCCTCTCTGGTTTGATATATACTTACAGATGTTACTGTCATGACTACTAGTTAGCACTTTAGATTTCAGCTTGAATTGCTTATGCTGACTGTTAGAGATATGGGATCTATACCTTTCAATACTAATAGGGTGGCCACGGTGGTGCAGCGGTTAGCATTGCCGCTTTACAGCAAGAGGTTCTCCGGTTCGATTCTCAGCTGGGGTGCCTTCTGTGTGGAGTCTGCATGTCCTCCCTGTGGTCGCGTGGGTTTCCTCTGGGTGCTCCGGTTTCCTCCCACATCACAAAGACATGCAGTAGGTGGATTGGACACTCTAAATTGGCCCTAGGTGTGAGTGTGTGTGTGTGTGCCTTCTGTGGAAGGTTGGGCGCCGAGCTGGCAACTCGACACTGTAAAACTCCACTGCCAATCATGAGTGGACATTTGATCCGCTGTGGTGACCCCTAACTGGGAAAAAGCTGAAGAAGAAGAAGAAGAAGACCTTTCAATACTAATGACCTAGTTACACTGATTAGCATGCCATGTGTAAAACAGAAGTTCTAGAGATAGGAGTACAACACAGAGTTCATAGATAAGAACTGGGATATGTGCCATTGCATGCCATTTTAAGCCTAAATAATTTCCATCAAAGGTGAGAATTAAACCCTGCACCTGGTTCCTGTGACATAACCTTCCTAGTTTTTGGTATCTAGACCACATTTGTGTCTTTGTGTTATTTATTTTTACGACTTGAATCAGTGTCAGGAAGTGGTGTAATATCTGCCTACACTGAAGAAATCAGTCTGTAGAAGCAAACTGAATATGTTTTCTGTTAGGAGTTTTTGTGTTTGTAAGTAGAAAGATACAGCTCAGAAGGAAATAATGCCCAATTGTACCTTCCCTGAATACATCTGCTTCATGAAGAAATAATAGCTAAAAACTGGAACCTGTGGATTTATACAATGATGTATTCCTCTCTACAAACTGATTTGCTGAGAACCCAGGGAAGATTCAGTATGCAGAAGTTGTAAGAGTATTTAACTTATCTTTGACATTCTTTGATGAGGAAAATCCCCCAAAATAACAATACTTGTTATTGTACAATCCAGATTGCATTTGACATTTATTAAACATTTGTTCTGTGCAAGAGCATAAGGTATTGCAGACACTATCCCCGGGATTCATGAACCTTGCACCAGGCGTACGCATGGCGTAGGCGCCACAATGCCAGACATGGCCGCCGAGCGATTCAGGTACGATCCAAACCCACGTGCATCAGCGGCGTACACCTGAGTTGCGCCGCCTCCGGCGTAGGTATGTTAAACACCCCATGTGCGGTGTTGCACCATGCAAATGAAGGCAAGTAGCGATTCACGAAGTGGCGCAGGCGTAGCATAACAGCACGGCAATGTAAACCAAAAAAAACGGTTTACATATATCCAAACATGACATAGGAGTAACGGAAGGCTGCCAACGTCATGTGTCATAGTGGTGCAACATGGCAATGTGGAAAGAAACCGAGAATGTCAAAAGAAAACATGCAGAAAATGTAAATAACGACATAAATGTTATGTACGCAAAAAGCACAGCAGAACCCCAGGACATGTCCGCAGAAGGTGAGGAACAATGAAGTGATATGACAATGCCATAAAAGAGCAGTATAAGACACATCAGTATCACAGCCACAATACACCATAGTATGAATGGAAAGCCACAACCACAGCCCAAGGGTTGCCAAGGAGTGGCGCCGGTGTCTGGCACCGTAACCATGTATTAGTAGTCAATGCCATGCAAATGAGGCAGATAATACTGAATCACAAAACCCCGCGCGTAAGGCTGCACCAAACGGCGAGCGGTAAAACACCGAGGAGTAGCCTAGAGGAATACCTGTCAATCGCAGAGGGTGTGCCACTGTAGGAGGAAGCACATTGAGCCCAGCAAACCTGGGCTGTACAATGCACATCACAGCATCAGGACCGGCGTGTGAGGAAATAGATGCGCTGAGAGTATACAATGCGCGCACAGATGCATGTGCACAAGGATGACTACGTTCCCCAAACCAGTCATGTGACGGCCGCCCCGTCAACAACCATGGATACAGGAAGGTGATGCGGAGAATATGAGTAAATGCGGAAGCACTGTAATTGGAGTCGTAATGAGCAATTAACACCAATCAACCGACGAAGGGCAATCGGCGGCAGCTGACAACTCTGCATGCAGAAACCTGCAGAACGGGAAAGAGGAGGAATATGAATGCAAAGAAAGTAGTGGATGTTGCAGAAATGCAAAGAGCGAAGAACCGATACAGCACAGGCAAGGAGAGAGGTAGCATAACGGCGGCGGCAGACAAAATGCATGAGATGCCATGTGCCTGCAGGATGCACTCCCATAAATAGTAGGTGCAACGTGCAGAAACAGTAAAGTAAGGTGGAAAGCTAAACCAATGTAGGCAAGTGTAATGTAACACCAAAGGCAACAGCGTTGCAGTGCCAACGGTAAAACACAGAAGATAACCCACAGATACGGCAGCAGAGACAGACCCAATGACATCACCGGGTGTACAGCACAACACTATAAAGTGGGAATGCACACAACACACAGCGCGAATTCCCAAACGCTGCGCCTTACGGTGTAAACACATGGGGAACTTTTAAAATGTATATGTTGGGTGCTGCCGTGGCCGTGATGCATCGGCATGTGTTAGAGACAGACGGAGTTGCGGAGGAGGGTGCCGACAACTACCGGAGGCCTCAGAGGAGAAGGAGAGTGTTCAGACCAAGGGTGACCTACCAGGGGCTGCAAGAACTGGAGATAGTACAGCGTTACAGGGTGGACAGGGACACATTACAGCAAATAGTGGAGCTGTGCCGGCCAAGCCTGAGAACAAGAGACAACAGAGGGGAGCCCATCCCAGTGGACACAAAGGTATGTGTAAGCTTGCGAATACTGGCAACAGGTACCTTTCAAAGGCCAACCGGGGATATAATGGGCATCTCACAGGCATCAGCATCCAGGGTACTACACCAGTTTCTGGATGCCATGTTACGACATGCCCATGAGTATATATACTTCCCCAGATCTCAGGAGGAGTTGGCTAGCAATATGCGCCACTTCCACCGTGTGGCACAATACCCAGAGGTACTGGGTGCGATAGACTGTACGCACATAGAAATCAAGTCACCACCCGGTGAGCAGGGTAGACGCTACATAAACCGCAAGGGATTCCTTTCCATCAATTGCCAGGTCGTGTGCAATGCGCAGGGCATTATCATGGATGTGTGTGCTGGCAGCCCTGGAAGCTACCACGACTCCCATATCTGGCATGCCTCACAGCTGTATCAGGTATTCGCCAGGGGGGACATCACACAAGGTCACCTTGTGGGAGATGCTGGCTACGCATTGGAGCCGTGGATGATGACACCCATCAGAAATGCACACACACACATGCAAGAACGCCATAATGAGGCACACGCACAAACCAGAATAATCATAGAGCGTGTGTTTGGGATGTTGAAATCACGGTTCCGGTGCTTGGATACATCCAGTGGAGCCTTGCAGTACTCTCCAGGCACATGTGCCCACATATTCATAGTATGTGCTATGCTACATAATATGATCCTGCAGAAACAGCTGCTGCAGGGACATAATGGTGTAGGGCCACCAAGCCCGCCACAACTGCCAAGGCAAGCACAGGCACAGGGCGTTCAGCGCCATGAACACACTATGCCAGCCCCAGTAGGCAGACGGAGGCATACCCAATATGCCTATGCCTTGGCAAAGAGGGAACATATAGCACATACTCTGACAGCGTAGGCCCCATGGACTGACACCTCCCTACCTGCACACACAGTGAAATGGATGGCACACAAACATGTCCGCCCGTAATGTGTACTGTATGGGCGGTCCCATGTGTGACTCCAACATAGGTAGCACCCAAACACTGCACAACCAACAGCCAGCGGAGCATGGAACGCCAACACCTCAACAAGACGCTGGTCCGACAGCAGACGGCGTAGCCGTATGCTGCCACGTTCGGCGCAAGGTGTCTACATATGTACATATGTGCATACACAAATATGGAGATAGAGATCATTACACACGTAGAAATATATGTACACATACACAGATATAAAGTACAACAAGTTAAACAGGGAATCACAGGGATGCAAGGTTACAGAGAAGTAAGATGCGAACTCTCAACATAGTAAACATACTGAACGGCAACCCGACTATCCGGGAGGGTGGACAGAGCAGGGAACGCCACCCATGGAAAGGTCAACCCACCTAAATGCATATTCGCCATTCGGGATGATCGCCAGGCCACGATACAGTAACAGGACATGTGCGTGTAATATTCTTAGGATATGAGGGCGGAGGTAAACACCGCCGCCGGCGATGTGGTCAACGTAGGTACTGTGTGCAACCGTCCCTGCGAAAGCGGCAGTATGTGTATGTGTGAGGTGAGGGTGTCGTGTGTTCCGCTGTGCCAGTGTAATGTGTGTGACACTGTAAAATGTGTATGTAGGTGACATGTGACAGGCGGAGTGGAATAACATGTGTAGGCATACAGTATAGGAATCACAGGCGTATGTATAGCAGTACCCACAAAGTAGTACTGAGAGCTCCTCACTGGCTAGGTGCGTGGCGACGTAAAACGATGCAAATCGAAAATGTCCCAGAATGTACCACAGCAGTATAGCCAACATGAGATGCAAAGGACGCATGTACAAACCATCACCGTATGTATGGCGCCGACATGTTAATTCCAATACGATATATCGGCAACGTTACAGCAATAGTTATGTACCGCGGAAATACGCATGTGCTACCCCGGCACCGATCGTGGACACGTATCGTCCCGTAAACACCGCTGTGTGTTCTACGAGTGTTAAACAAGCAATCGCCACCCGAATAGGTGGCAACCGGTAGCATACAGGCCGTCCCAACTACAGGACCACAATGACCGTAAATATCCGTGACAAAATGCCAAGGGATAGTCGGCACGTACGAACAGCTGCAGATATACTACCAATGTGACGGAGGAATACATGCAGGAAGCACACAAGCAGGCGGTACCGACAGCAGACAACATCAACAAAACCTACACTCCTAGAACAACAGACAGGTAACTTGCAACTCCCCAGGCAGGGATGGAGCACACACAGAAGCATACCGTGTATGTACAAATGCAAGGTCCACAACCCGTACCCATCACCCCCAGCCGCCGATATACCCCATCGCACATATCAAAGGGATACAATCCGAAATAGCAGCAAAAACATACAGGCAGTAAATGACAGCGGCATACCCGCAACATCTCGCGTGGGAACCACTATCAGCAGCGGATGCATACCTGCATCCGTTGTGTACAGGAATACAAGAGCTATGTTACACATCAGAATGCAAAACGCCATCGACAGACGCCGGCAGGACACGGACACCCACATGTGGAACATAATACCATACCCAACACACACAATCCATGGCTAACACCACAGTGAAATGTACCTGACGCCACACATAGCGGTTGTAGTCACACATAATATAACACAATACATACCATCCCCACGAAGGTAGTGCAGATAACCAACGCCCAGACGATGAATGAACCATGCCCTAGTTCCGACGAGTACCGTATTAATGGAGGAGATGCACAGGTGATATGCGCATAAGTACACACCGAGGAACAGCTATTGGTGTGATGAACCCACATGCCGCAGGTGATGACGGATATAAGGAAGACTCCCAGGATAGTCAAACTGCATGTTCATACTGAACAAAGACGTTATTCCTACAAGAGCCGATCACTTGTCAGTAGCGAGACTCAAACGGAATACGGAAAGCAATACAGGAAAGGTATGTAGAACCCACGAGATGTACTGGTGTGTAACGCATGATATGTATGACGAATCGGCACTGTATGTGAACGGTGTTTGTCAGTAAAGATACCTGTCCATAAAGCAGAGAGTGGTGAAAGGTGGTTATGTAGTGTTAACCTGCTGAGTATACCAACCACTGTGGACACCGTGTGCACAGCAGTGGGACATCATGTACACAGCTGGGATAACCCAAGGGGTGCCATAGTGATTTAAAATACAGAACAATGCCACCACCCACGCTGATGCTGGCAGTGGATGTCCAACAATGAAGTGCCACAGCAGGGGATAGGACATGTATGTATAGTGTCACAGCACACATGTGTATGGGCAGATATTGTCAATGTCATACGTAATGTGTGCACGACGTGCACGTATGCCTCGTAGTAGGGGTGACCATGTCAAGTATGTATAATGTAAAGCTATCATGATGGATACGTTCAGACATTATACACAGTATCACAGGCATAGCATGCATGATGGAGGTATGGCCTAGTGTTATGTACATTAACAGGATATGTATGGCCTGCAGATATGGGACAGAGTAGTAGCAGAATAGCCACCCAAAATGGAAGGAACATCAAGTAACCATGTCCAAGCTATCTGTAGCAGGTGCAATGTGTGCAACAATGATGTCTGGCAGGTCCATGTGTAAACACATGTGCAATGTACACAGTCGAGTCACCCCCCATGGTACTGTCCACTGAACAGCAAAGGTGGATGTCAACTGCATGTCTACACAGTACTGCTGTTGTGGTGGTCCCATGTGTATGTGTCACCCTATCAGCAAGGGAGCTATCACATGACCAGTGCCACAGTGTGTCCCTGTGGGATGTGCACAGGACCTATGTTCTACAGCATGGTGTGTGTCTAGTCTGTGTAGGTAAACAGAAGCCCAGGCTAAGCAATGTGGCTTGTGTGCACATATGCATGAGTGCTTCATTCACCCTGCCCACTGCAAACGCCATGTAGGAGTACTACATGCATCAGTAATGTGGAGGACATGGCCCATGGCAGAGTACATGAGACCCCTGTATAAGTGGTATGCAGATGAGTACAGATGTGTTCCCCGTCTGTCATCTGCATATGTAAACTGTCTGAGCCTAGTATACATCGCGGCATGACTATACTGTGACATGGAAAGTTGTAGCCATTGTGGAAGGCACACCACGAATGTGTTATAGTAACCCTGCCCGTGTGTAGATGTGTGTATGGCACAAGTACAAAGGCTACCAATGTCCCAGCAACACACATAGTCCAGATATGTGTGGCCCTGCAGATGTGTACCCACGCCACAGTGGAATATGGCAACCACAGCACCATGTGGGGCATGTGTGTGTACAGCAACCATGTACAATGTGATATGCATGTATAGGGACAGTATCCACGTGATACCCAGTGGATGACTGTCGCTATGCAAAGGTGATGTGTATGCACCATGTGTGATGTATCTGACGCAATGACATCTACACGATATATCTGCCACACCGACACCTGTATGGTTGTTAGCAGTATGAGCTGGTGGAGCTAGAATGCTGCCAGGTATGTAGATGTGGGACATGTAGACATGGACATCACTCCGTGACAGCATGTTGTGTATGTAAGCAAATAGTGAACATGAGATGACACATGACTGAGGACTGTGTAATGCCACATGTACCTTACATGTTGTAGGTAGCATGATATGCTTGCACCACTGTGTGACCTGTCCAGGAGTCACATAGCCTAACATCCTGAGACACAGGGTATGATATGATGGTGGATGTGTACATTGCCAATACCAGAATGTGGAATTTGGGG